>NW_007247445.1:162976-191211 GCF_000164805.1 Carlito syrichta
ACCCCTGCATTCCAGAAATGAAGCCTGCTTGGTCATGGTGGATAATTCTTGGACGTGTTGTTGGATCTGATTTGTTAGGATCTTATTGAGAATTTTGGACTCTGTGTTCATTAAGGATATTGGCCTATAGTTCTCTTTCCTTGCTGGGTCATTGCCAGGTTTGAGTATCAGTGTGATATTTGCTTCATAAAATGATTTAAGGAGAATTCTATCTTTCTCAATTGCCTGGAATACTTTCAATAGGATTGGTATCCCCTCTTCCTTGTATGTTTTGTGGAAATATGCTGGAAAACCATCTGGTTCAGGGTTTTTGTTTTGTTTTGTTTTGTTTTGTAGATAGTTTTCTTAGGACATAGTTGATTTCCTAGTTTGTTATTCATCTATTTAGGATCTTGATTTCTTCTTTCAACTTGGGGAGGTTGTGTGATGTCAGGAAGTCCTCCATTTCGTTTAGGTTTTCAAGTGTATGTTTCCATACAAGTGTACATAGTCATCTCTGATCATCTTTTGTAATTCCTCAGGGTCAGTTGTGACTTCATCTTTTACATTTCTGATTATGTTTATTTGGGCTTTTTCTCTCTTTTCTTTGGTCGGTCTAGCTAGGGGTCCATCAATCTTGTTTATCCTTTCTAAGAATGAGCTTTTCATTTTGTTGATTTTTTTGTATTATGTTTTTGTCTTCTATATCCCAAATTTGGGCTTTTATTTTGGTGATGTGTATTCTTATGCTGAAGTTATGGTTTTGGTGGTCTTGCTTTTCCAGCTTCCTTAGGTGATTTGTTAGACTGTTAACTTGTGAGCTTTCCATTTTCTTCATGTGTATTCATGTGTTCATAGAGATATGAACTTCTCTCTTAGTACTGCTTTCATGGTGTCCCAGAGATTTTGGTAACATGTTTCTTCATTTTCATTTGTTTCCAGGAATCTTTTAATTTCTGTTTTGACACAGGAGTTGTTCAGCGTCATGTTGTTTAGTGCCCATGTCTTTGTGGGTTTGGGGGGAACTTTGTTGGTGATTGATATTTATTTTTATCCCACTTGATCTGAGAAGGTGCATGGCAGAATTTCAATCTTATGGAATTTGTTTATGCTTGATTTATGGCCAAGATTGTGGTCGATATTAGGGTACATTCCATGTGGTGATTAGTAGAATGTATATTCCATGCTTGTTGGGTGGAGTGTTCTGTAGGTATCAGTTAAGTCCATTTGGTCTTGCATGACATTTAAGTTCCGGATTGCCTTGTTGACTTTTTATCTTGATGATATGTCTAGGGTTGTGAGTAGGGTATTTAAGTCCCCAGCTATGACAGTGTTAGAGTCAATTATCTTTTTTTAGTTTACCTAGAAACTGCTTTATAAAAGTTGGTGATCCTATGTTGGGTGCATATATGTTTAGGATAACTTTTTCTTGTTGATGGATTGATTCTATTATCATGATGTAGTTACCTTCCATATCTTTCTAAATTTTTGATAGCTTAAAGGGTATTTTGTCTGATATTAAGATCACAACTCCTGCTTTCTTTTGTGTTCCATTTACCTAAAAATTTCTTTTCCATCCTCTTACTTTGATTCTGTGAGTGTCCTTCGTGGTGAGATGGAGTCTCTTGGAAACAACATATTGTTGCATCATGATATTTTATCCAGTTTGCCATTCTACATCTTTTCAGTGGTGCATTTAGTTCATTTACATTCAGGCTTATTATTGAGATGTGAGAGTTTTTTCCTATCATGAGGTTCTTATAGAGTTTTTTGTTGCTGCTGTTTGTTTATTAGTTTGTTGTCTTTATTTTGATTTTTGAGTTGATTTATGTGTGTTTTCAATCTTTTCTATTGCATTCTTAGAAAGGGTATTGTTCTTTTTTTACTTTCTTTTGTGTTTAATACTTTCCTGTTTCTTGTAGAGCTGGTCTGGAGGCAATGCAAACTCTTAGGGATTGAATGTCTGGTAAAGATTTTAATTCTCCATCACTGATGAAGCTTAGCTTAGCTGGGTAGGTAATTCTTGGTTGAAATTGTTTATCTTTGAGAATTTTGAAGATTGGACTCCAATCTCTCCTACCCTGAAGTGCTTCTGTAGATAAGTCTGCTGCTATTCTAATTGGTCTTCCCCTGTAGGTAGTCTGACCTTTCTTTCTTGCTGCCTTTAGGATTTTTTCTTTTATACCTACTTTGTGTAAGCAAATTACTATGTGTCTAAGAGTTGTTCTTCTCATTTGTCATCTTGCAGGGGTTCTCTGAATCTCTTGTGTTTGAATAGTCACAACTCTGATGAGATGAGGGAAGTTTTCTTGGATAATTTCATGAAATATTTGTTCCAGGGTGGTCTCTGTCATTCCATCTGCCTCAGGGATTCCAATTAATCTTAGGCTCATCCTCTTTATATAATCACTCATCTCTTGGAGGCTTTGTTCTATCTTTTAAAATTTCTCTTCTATGTTTTTAACAGTTTGAGTTAGTTCCATATTTTGGCCCTCAAGCTCTGAGATTCTTTCTTCTGCTTGGTTAATTCTGCTTTCCATGCATATCAGTTTGTTATTTTATTCATTCACTGTATTCTTTATTACTGTTATCTCAGTTATCAACTGCTTCATTCTTTCTTCTTCTCTCTCCTCATTTCTATTTATTCTATCAATATCTTGATATCTGAGTTTGTAGTTTGGGACCAGTCATTCTGGAGACTCTTCATTGTTTGAGCTCTGAAGTCTGTACTCTCAGTTGTTCTCCTAGGGGTCTATATGAGACCCATATGCTTCCTTTGATTTTGCTTCATTTGTGTAGTTTTCTTCTCCTTCTACCCCCCTTTTTAACCTGTTCTGTAATTCTGTTCAGTGATGGAGGGATAGCTTTTACTTCTGTTTGCTCAGTCTCCTAGTCTTCCTTATGTAGATCCTCTGACTTTGTTCAGTTTTGAAGCTGGACTGGGGTGGGGTGCTGTGCTTTTTGCAGTTTTGAGATTTAATTAAGGGGGAGCTGTGATTTAGAAGCTATCTGCAGATCCCAGTATCCCCTGACAGGTATGTGGGCCCCCTGGAATGCACTTCCCACTGCCTTACAATCTGTCCATGCAGTGGGGGGGGGTGTATGTTTGCCCCCCTGAAAACAAAATGGATTTTAAAAAGGAAAAGAATGGAAGAAGAAAAGAGGAAGACAAAAGGAAAAGAGAGAGAAGAAGAGGGAAAATAGAGGCATATCAACCAATGAATAAACAGAGAAACAAACAAATACAGGAAAACAAAGAAAACAAAAACATACAGACAATCATACAAACAAAACCCTTGTTGATGTACTCATCCTCAACTACCCCTACACAGACAGAAAATCTTTTTAAAAAAATTAAAATAACAGAAACAAAGCAAGTACAAAAGTGGAATCAAAAACAGAAAGAGAGAAAAAAACAAAACAAAAACAAAAAACAACCAGACCAAAAAAAAAAAAAAAAAACTTGCTCTGTTGTCATTTCCTTTTCACTTCAGATTCCTTTCAGCTACCACTGCTATGTTAAGGAGTGGCTCCAATCTCCAATCCATCCCCTCCACTCTCAGCACAGGCTGACAGGGTTGTTCTCAGCATGGGTCAGAAGCCCCACTGACTACTGTGGGAGGAGGATGGATCAGATCTGGGCTTACCCAACTTGTCCGCGCTGTTGCTGTTGTCAAGTCTCCCATTCAGATCTGACGTGTGTGTGCCTGTTTCAGCATGGGGGCAGAGGTGTCTATCTCTCCAGACAGAGCTGGGTGGGGCAATGCAGGTCTCTGCCCAGTCCCGGAACAGAGAACATGACACTGGTCAGCATCTCCTCACTGGCGGCAGGGCTGGGTTCCAAATTTTCACCCTCTGCCTTTTCCACAGTTCCCGGGGTTCATGCCAGTCTGCTGTCACAGGTGATGGTATGGGCCAGGTGCCAGGTTGTGAAGAGCAACTGTTCTCTGCTGCCTCCTCTCAAGAAAACCCCAAGAATGGCAGATGATCCTGTGTGCTAAGGACTCCAATCTCAGGATGGTGATAGGTTGCAGTCACCTCCAGAGGAGAGCCCTAGGGGCATGAACCTGAGTCTCCCCTCAGATGGACTTTCACTCAACCACTGGCACACACCCACTCACATAGTCTTTATGGACACTTGCTTCTGTAGAGACTCTCACAATCCAACCTGTTCCATCGCCATCTTCTCTCCTTCCCTTGTTCTAATATATTCTAATATCAACTAGTGACAGTGGATTTTTTAAAATTTATGATTTTACTGACTTTCTGCATTGAAATAAATTCAAAGGTTATTGTTTGTACCCTAATACCATAGGTCCCATTCTGCAAGATATGATTTTTTAATAAGTAGTTAGGTTTATTCTATAACCCCACTATCTCCCTGAAAGTAGACACTAAAGCCAATTATAGACCACAAGTCAAAATAAATCTTTAGTCTTAACATTAGTGACCAGCAATGCAAAACTGCAGATTTTGAATCGCTGGAAATGATTATTCCTTTTACATGACTTCCACTCAGTGGCCATCACTTTTAAGTTGTTCATAATTACTACTGCTCAATAATGTGATGCAATAACTGATATTACCTTCTTTATAATGTAAGAAGGTTATGAAAATGAAAGAGCAAACAATATTCTGGAAAATTTTGTCTCCATTCCAAGGGTAAAGATTAGCTTTAAGTTATTATAGGTTCTATGACTATTTTAAGTTTTATAACTAAAATGTTTTTGAAATTAGATGCTAATTAAGGATCTATTGATTCTCAAAGGCTAGTCCAAAAGATAATTTTATTTGAATGATGCTACATTATTAAAACACAGAAAACAGTTTTCAAAAATTATTTTAGATTTAACATGACCATATTTGTTATATGGGTATATTGCATAATGGTGAGGACTGGACTCCTAGTACACCTGTCACCCAAACATTGACTGTTGTATCCAGAACACAGTCTTTCAATCATCAACCCTTATATTCTCCCCACTTTTGGAGCCCCAGTGTCTATTATTTCCGTTTTTATGTCCATGTGCACCCAGTGTTTAGCTCTCACTTATAAATGAGAGCATGAGATATTTTTTTCTGCTTTTGAGTTAGTTCACTTAGTAAAATGGCCTCCAGCTCCATCCATGTTGCCACAAAGGATGTGATTTCATTCTTTTTTTTTTTTTTTTTTTGGCCTTATAGTATTCCAGGGTGTATATATACATTTTCTTTATCAAACCAACTGTTGATAGACACTTAGATTGGTTCTGTGACTTTGCTACTGTGAATAGTGCTATGATTAACATGAGTACAGTTGTCTTTTTTATACAAAGATTTCTTGTCCTTTGGGTGATACCCAGTGGTGGAATTGCTGCATCAAATGATAGCCTTGAGATATGTCCACATTGTCTTCCATAGAGACTGAACCAATCTACATTCCCACCAAGAGTCTACAAGCTTCCCTCTTTTCCACATCCACACTAATATCTGTTGTTTTTTGACTTATTAATAACCATTCTGACTGGTGTGGGGTGGTATCTCATTGTGGTTTTGATTTGTATTTCTCTGATGATTAGTACTGTTGAACATTTTTCCATGTGTTTGTTGGCTACTTGTATGTCTTCTTTTGAGAAATGTCTGATCAGGACTTCTGCCCAGTTTTTCATGGAGTTGTTTATTTATTTCTTATTGTGTTGAGTTCCTTGTAGATTGTAGATAATAGTCCTTTGTCAGGGGCATAAATTGCAAATATTTTCTCCCATTTCTGTAAGTTGTCTGCTTGTTCACTATTTCTTTTGTTGTGTAGAAACTTTTTAGGTTAATATAGGCCCATTTGTCTAACTTTTGTTTTGTAGCATTTGCTTTTGGTAACTTTGTCATTAATCCTTTGCCTAGGCTGACGTCTAGATAACTTCTTTCTAAGTTTTCTTTTAGGATTTTTATAGTTTCAGATCTTATATGTAGGTATCAAATCCATCTTGAATTAATCTTTGTATATGGTAAAAGTTAGAGATCCAGCTTTGTTGTTTCGCATATGGCTAGCCTATTCTCCCAGCACCATTTATTGAACAGGGTGTTCTTTCCCCATTGTCTATTTTTGTCCACTTTGTCAAAGATGTGTTGGATGCAGGTTTGTAGCCTTATTTCTGTCCTGTATAAAGAAGCTCCCTGTCTAAAGAGGGAGATAAGACATTGTATTAATTACTTGCCATGCTGAGAGAAAAAAGGATACAAGGTCAGTGATCTGAATTACTGTAGACAGGAGACGTACACTAAGATGATAGCAATGAAGATTCACTTTCAAAAAGAGACAAAATTTGGTTATGAAGGAAGATGGCAGTGAAAACTATAGAAGCATATAATTTATCTACAAGGTAAATTGAATCCTATACAGCCATTCAAAACATATTTTCAAAAACATTAAATGATATAAATACATACTAGTTGAAAAAGCACTTGGGAATAAAAGATCTCAGTTTACAGAAAAAGAAAACCTCTATATCTAAATATATATAAAAGCATGCAGATAGATACATTAGGTGATAGTTTTCAAATTTTCTAAACTGTACTTTTTTATATAAGCAGAAGGCTTCCATAAATGTGCTTTGTTTTGACATAGTAGTTTTCTTAAGCTCAACATACCTCGCTGTAACATAGAGCAGTTCTCACCACTTCGCCTCCCGGCATCCTGCTGGTCCTCCTTTGAGGTCAGTGGTCCTCGACTCTATATTCTGCCCTGGATCTAGGTCCTGACTCAGGTGCTCAATAAATACTCACTGAAATATACAGCACTTAGGAATGTGCCTATTCTTTTATAATATAAAGTGACAAAGCAAGGACTTTCACTACAAGGCACTCCAAAAACATTGAATATTACAGAATTTGTATTCACTGTTACAGAAACCCTGTGAGGATGTCAAAGTGTGAATGTTGGGAGCCCTGCAGAATTCATGCCATTTCCCACGATGCCACAAGAGGGCAGTGCATGACCACTTATGACAATGACACCGCTCCACCTCATTAATTTTACAAGGAAGCCGTCAGAACACATTTATCTTAGGGAATTTCATTAGAAACCAATGTTTATTTGCTTTTATTCTTCACTATCATTTGGTAAATATGAAAATTCATACATATTTATGCCGGGACCATCCCCTTCCAGAAGGGAAGAGCTCGGGTTTATCCATTCTAGTCCTGGGGCAAGAGTTGCCACTGCCACCTTGTCAGTGTTTCTTCTGAACTAGTTCTAGGTTCTGCCTTGACCTCATGGTTCCTCATGCAGCACAGACAGAACTGCTGAGAACACACAGCACTTTTAAATCAGCCCATTAACCTCTTAGGAATCAGATGACTCCCTTTCTCTCATATTACCTCTCACCACTGCAGCACCCCAATACTGCCACTCTCCTGCTACTACCAGGAGAAGGGGTGCCTCACAATTGTTATGCCTCGGGTAGGAAACTGCCTTCCACTGTGCTCAGATTTATTAGAGTTCCATTGGGAACCTTGATCTAATATGATTTGTGAATGACATCACAAAACTAAAACTGGAGGTTATCAAGCAGGACACATGATTACTAATCTAAGGTCTCCTTTAGAATATAGTCCTTTATCTGAGGTAAACTTATTCCAGGTGGCAGAATTTATTGCATTTACTAGAACTTTTCAACTAACCAAAGATCAGAGAATAAATAGACAAATAGCTAAGGATGCTTTTGAAGTCATGCATGACTTTAGAATTCTTGGGAAACAAAAAGTTTCTCACCTCTGCTGGAACCCCCACCAATAGTGGACAACAAGTTAGGGAACTTTTAGATACACTTGTACATCCTAGAGAGATGGCAATTATAAAGTTCAAGGCTATGTTTTAAAAAATTATGTGGAAGGTAAGGGAAGTGCTCTAGCAAATTATTATGCCAAACAAGTCACTATAACCAAAGTTATGATTCTATCTAAACCCTCGAAGGATAAATCTCTGGAGAGATTCAAAGAGGACATTATAAAATATCAATATTTATCTTACCTTGAATAGAAAGAATGGAAAAATCTGGTTGTACCCTTCACTAGAAGATTTCTGGTAATCTAATCTCTGGTAGTACCAGATGATTTTAAATGGGCATTAACTAAGTTTGTCCATGAAACTACGTGCCACAGAAGCAATCCACTCACCTCAGCCTCCCAAAGGCGCGGGATGACAGGCTGAGCCACTGAACCCGGCTTATATTTTCTTTATTGCATGTCTACTTTCAGGATAGGTTGAAGCATTTCTTGCCAAAAGGTTGCAACCCTTAAAAACTTGCTGAAAAAGCTGCTTAATTTTGTGGTCCCAACCTGGGGCATCCCAACTTTTATATCAAATGACTGAAACATACACTTTGTAGGAACTATTATGAAAGAACTCTGTAAGGTCTTACCCCTTGCTCAAAAAATATGCTGTCCTTGCAACTCACAATCTTCTGGAAAGATTGAAGAATAAAGTAAGATAAATGTCTGAACTCCTTGCCCAAAGTTCCTCCCACTAGCGTCCATGGCTATATTGTCTACTTCCTCAAGAACACATCAGTTATGCCCCTATGAATTAGAAAGTTCAGAGCGTCCTGGACACTGGAAGGACTTATGTGACTAGGAATTTCACTGCCAGTGCTAGAGTCTGCCCTACTACCCTATTGAAGACATGGCAAAATATTGCAAAAGACTCATGTACTATCCTCAGTCCTCTCACCAACAGACTAAGACCTCCTTCTTTCAATGGCTTCCTAAACAATCTATTCATGACCCTCAATTAAGAGATATTGTCTATTGGAGAAGACGTCAGAGAAAAACTGCTTTTGAATGTTGTCGGAAGGGATACTATCTGATACTGTCAGCAACAAACACAGCAGTGAAATTCCAAGAAGTCAATACTTGGGTTCACATTTCACAGCTAAAGAAGAGATTCAGAATTCCATACAATTGGAAGACTACTCAAACAGGGAACCTCAAACAAAGTATTCTCTGAGATCCTCCAGAAGCAGCTGATCTTCAGGAGTAAACAGTTAACCCAAGACCTTAGAAATAAGCAGACGATGCCCATCAGACCAAAACTCCCATCTAAATCCTATTTTGATTTTTATCTGCTTGCTCTTAATCATTCTCATTTTCTATAGACCCCTTTTTGTCATCCACTCATAATACTCCTTTTACTCCTTCTGATCACACTCTTAGATTATCCCAGACAGTAACCACTGCCCTCAATGTTCCTGACTGCTGGTTATGCCATTTCTCACCAGATCCCCATGATGAAAACTTCTGGGCAATTCTGGTTTCATCAAGTGGGACCACAGGCATCATAACTGATGGCATTTCCACTTGCACCAACATCAAGAGTTGACCCTAAACAAGTAAACCTGTGACTTGCTAGAGTTTCTCCCAGAAAGATAATAATTACTATTGGTAATAATTGGACATTTTACTAATTATTACAATCTATTGGTCAAACCCTTGTCAACTATGAATTTTAATTCACCAAAACTCATAGAGCAATGGGCCAAATACTTGCCACCTGGAGGAAACATAGAGGTCTGATTATGCAACCTAGCTAATGTTAAGGTCTTTGTTTTGACCTTATGTTGTGAACAACTTTTTTTCTCCTTGATCTTCATGTGCACCTACTGAATACTTCCTTTATGGCCAGAACACATGGTTCTATTTGCCTCAGACTAACATCTCATGCACTTTGGGCAAAAGAGTGTTCCAGGAATTATCTGTATATAGAAACCCTAATTATATAAATCATCAAGGTTGGAAATCTAACTCAGTCATGAATTCCAAACTGAAGACACTCTTGATTATTCAGAAGCACTACCTGAGGAAATTGCTGCTTCATTGTGCCTGTGAACAATGAGGGAATCATTCAAGTAGAAAAGACTGAGGAACCCATACGAACTGCAGTAGATATTGCCCTGGATGGAACACAGGCCAGTCTCATCTCTTTGCCACAGCAGTGATGGGCATATATACATATATATGTACATAAATATGTATGAATAATATATATTATATGTAAATAATATATAATAATATACAATATATAACTAATATAAGAATAATATATTTTTTATTTTTATTTTTATATATTATTATTTTTATATATTATTTTATTTTATTTATAAAAATATTTTTATATATTATTATTGCTCAAGTCAGTGACCATTTTTGCATATATATATACATTATATATTTTTTATTTATATATGATATATAAATATTGATTATATATTCATATATATTATGTATATATAACATATGTAGATAACATAAGAATATTGAAAGTGACTTAGAGAAGATGATGGTACTGCAGGAATAAACATCCAGGAGGTCACTGTGCTTGAGTGCTAAGAACAGTTATTATTGCTCAAGTCAGTGACCATTTTTGCATATATATATATACATAATATATATGAGTAATACATAAACATATGTATGTATGTAAGAATAGATAACATATAAATATTGAAAGTGCTTTAGAAAAGATGATACTAGGAGAAGGAAATACCAGGCCCAGGTTATTGTGGTTTCAGTACTATGACTGGCTATTGTTGCTCAGGCCAGTGACCACTTATTTGGAAGGCAACACACAACAGTGTAAGCCAGCTATGTCGTGTCCAAGCTGGATTCACAGTACCCCATTTGTTTGACTTAAGGAACTCCAAATTTAAAACTCCTGAATGCTGAGTTGTGAAGACTCTTGCATAAATAGAAGCATGACAATCAGTATGGAGTTTGGCATACATAAGTAAACTTGAAAGAAGGAGACCAGTTAGAAACCAGATCAGAGGTCATCTCCTCTTCATGCTTTGCTAGCACATGTGGAGGTAATACACCAATCAGCTTAATTGCCTAGCTGGAGGATCAGGGTCAGCTCACCGGGCCTGAGGTATAATGCTCAGACTTCCCTTAGCTGCATAAGATACTTCAGAAGCTTGTTTTGGAGCTACACCTGGAGACTCATTGTTCAGCAATCACTGATGTCTGGATACCTCATGGCAATATTCAAAAATCTCCCCTTTCAGGCTAATCTCTAACTTGGTCACAATTGTGATGGCAACAGACAGCTCTTTAGATGGACAGCAATTCAAAACAATCACTGAAGCAAAACACAGAGCTCTGTATCCTGCACCACCCCCAAATAACCCTCATTCCATCTTTTCCATATAAAATCTTTTCCCCCAACCCAGATTTTGAAAAGGTATTTTTTTGTTTGTTTTTGGCATGAGCCGGCCATTTTCCCATCTGCTGGCTTTTTGAAATAAATGTCACGTGCCTTGTACTAACCCTTGTTTTTCTAGTGAGTAGCCATATTTGTAATCTGTCGCAAATGTGGTGCCCCATGTGAGGAACTGTGCATTTTTGGTAATCTAGACCATGTGCTTGGTTTATAATTGCAGAGCATCAATTACCCAGAATGCCAACCACTCAGGGGTTAAGCTGCCCCCTTGATTGGGACTCCTGGGGACTACTCAAAATCTTCTGAGTCACTTTTACCTTATAGAATTTTTTAGTTTCTTCCCCCTCGTGATGATGGCTGCCCATTACACATTACTGGTGCCAGGAAAGTGACCTCTGGGAAGTCAATGGACTTCAGAACTGGGTAAGCCATTATCTGGAGTGCACCCTGAAACTCTCTGTCTCATCTATGATATCCTTCTCAGGACATCTTCTGGGTGTGTACACCTTCTGAGGTAGCACCAGTTGGGCTCTTCTCCATTTGGACTTAGCTGCTTGTCATCCATCTTTGGTAAAGACAATGTTCAGCAAGACAAGAATGTTCACTTTCACCCCTCCTGTTCAACATAGTGCTGGAAATCCTTGCCAGAGCAATCAGGCAAGAAAAGGTAGTCAGGGATATCTCAATAGGAAAAGAGGAAGTTAAGCTATCCCTCTTTGCTGATGATATGATTCTATACCTCAAAAACCCTAAGGAAGCTGTCAAAAGCTCCCTCACACTGATAAATGACTTTGATAAAGCCTCAGGTTACAAAATCAATGTGCAAAAGACAGTTGCATTTCTGTACACCGGCAGCAAGTGGGCAGAGAAACAAATGAAAAGTACAACCTCATTATAATACCATAAAAAAGAAAATTGAATACCTTGGCATCTACCTAACCAGAGAAGTGAAAGACCTTTACAATGAGAACTATAAAATGCTGCTCAAAGAAATCAAGGATGACACAAAAAAATTGAATAACATTCCAGGCTCATAGATTGAAATAATCGATATTGCCAAGAATGCCCATCCTACCCAAGGCAATCTACAGATTCAATGTAATATCTATCAAATTACCAACATCATTTTTCTCAGATCTGGAAACAATACATAAATTCATATGGAAACAAAAAAGAGCATAAATAGCCAAAATAATCCTCCACAAAAGGAACAAAGTAGGGGATACTACACTTCTATACTTTAAACTTTATTACAAGGTACAGTAACCAAAACAGCATGGTATAGTACAGGAACAGGCACATAGACCAATGGAACAGAACAGAGATTCTGGAAACAAAAACATGGTCTCTCAACCAACTCATCTTTGACAAAGCTACCAATAGTAATCAATGGGGGAAAGAGATCACATTTAGCAAACCGCTGAAAAAACTGGCTGACCACATGCAGAAGAATGAAACTGGACTCCTACCTATCACCATATACAAAAATTGACTCTAAATTGATCAAATATCTAAAACCTCAAACTATAGGAACCCTAGAAAAAAATAGGAAATACTCTTACACACATCAGAGTAGGCAATGAGTTCTTGACAAAGTCCTCAAAAGTGAGTGCCCTAAAAGTTAAAATAAAAAGCTCATCAAAATGAAAAGCTTTTTTACAGCAAAGGAAATCAAGAGAGTGAAGAGACAACCCACGGAATGGGAAAAAAAATATTTGCAAATTATGCATGTGGCAAAAGCCTAACATCCAGAATCTACAAGGAACTCAAATAAAGTGAAAGGAAAAAACAAACTACCCCATTACAAAGTGGGCAAAGGAGAACAGACACCTCTTAAAAGATGACATACAAGCAGCCAATAGACACATGAAAAACTGCTCAGCCTCACTAATCATTATAGAAATGCAAATCAAAACTACAATGAGACACCATCTAATACTGATAAGGATGACTATCATTAATAAGTCAAAAAATAACAGATGCTGGCATGGGTGTGAAGAAAAGGGGATGTTTCTACACTGTAGGTAGGGATGTAAGGTACTTCAGCCTCTATGGAAACCAGTGTGGTAATTCCTAAAAGAACTAAAAATTGACCTTCCGTATGATCCAGCAATCCCCCTCCTGGGAATATATCCAGAGGAACATAAATTGTTCTACAAAAAAGACACTTGCACCCACATGTTTATTGCTGTACCATTCGCAATAGCAAAAACATGGAACCAACCTACTGCCCATGGAAGGCAGACTAGATTTAAAAAATTGGTATATATACATGATAGAATATTACACAGCCATGAAGAAGAACAAAATCATGGACTTCACAGCAAATTGGATAAAGTTGGAGACTATAATACTAAGTGAACTATCATAGAAACAAAGAACTAAACACCACATATTCTCACTTATAACTGAGCCCTGAGCCTTAGTCACTTTAGCACAAGGGAGGGATCGGCAGTCACAGGGCACTGTTAGGGAAGGAGAGGAAGGGAGAAAGGTGTGGGGCATATGATAACACAAAGCATACCTTATCCACTACCAGGGGGAGTAAGGGCCAGTTAGAAGCCCAAACTTCACCTGCATGCAGCCCACTTATGTAGTTAATCCTCACTTGTACCTCACATCTGAAATAAAAATAAAAAGACAAGGTTCAGGACTTTTACCCAGACCCCTTGGTGGGGATCAGTCAAAACCACCCGTCTGGTTGTATGTGAAGCTATGTCTATGCCTGCATTTGGGCCCTTGTAGAAGGTATGCCAGTGTTCCTGACACTGTAGCTAGTTGTATATGCTGGCCTGTTTTTGTGCACATTTTAAAACTGTTGAACAAATTACAGCAAAGACTATCCAGAGCTCAAGGGGCTAATCTATAACTCTAGAATTAAGTAAAATTTTCTAAAGCTATTTCTCTATTTTTCTGCCTGATTTGAGCCTGCTTTTATTAGTCTACTTGTGTTGAGATAACAATTCAAATAAGTTTTTAAAATTAAACTGCCACCTCCTTGGCCTTTGACTGTGGCACTGCTATATATTTCTGACAACTGTGCCAACTCTGGTGGGGAGAGAAAGCATGTGAACTCTTCTGCAGGTTATCACCACACTGACAGCTCTCACTGCCATTTATGTGAGAGAAAAATTTGAAATATTTGGTAAAAAAGTTTTAGAAAATCCTAATTTTAACTTCTTTTACTTATTTATTTTATTTTATTTTATTTTATTTTATTTTATTTTATTTTATTTTATTTTTGTCCTGGCATGCCACCTGGTTTGTTGTTTCTCTATTACTGTGGCGCATGGTGCTAGCTGTAGAAGAACTTGAACTGAATGTAAACTTGATGTATTAATGAAGCCATTTGGACCATTACCAGTCAACAGCCCACTCGGGGAGCTCACTCCCTGATAATTCTGGCCATTTTGGCTGTGTGGAAAAGTTTGTACAAATGTGCTAATTGGGACTGTGAATGGGGTTGTATAGTCTTGTGTGATGGGCTAGGCAAGTCCATCCTGCTCCCAGATATATGATTGTGAGAAATAACTAGTATTGGCACAAGAGGAGAGACAATACTGGGCTGTGAGGGGTGATTGATTTGGATACAGAAACAGAGCCAGAATGGGTAGCAACATTTCTGGACCCTGTTAGAGTTCCCTGGGGGCACATTTTGGCTCATTGGAAAGCTTACAGCTATGAGCCCATAAGAAAAATATTTGTCTTTACTGTAACACCATTTGAACTATATATAAATTAGAAGATAGGGAATATTGGCCTTTAAATGGAAGTACTCAATGCTGGACTTTGATACAGCTACAGACATTTTGTCAGAGGTCTGAAAAATGAGAAGAAATGCCTTATGCCCCAACTTTTACGTTGTTGTCTAATCAAGACTCAGGCCAAGAGGGGTCTTGACTGCTGACTGTACAGAGGGATAGGAGGAAAATTCTCCCTAAGCTGGATAGCCAGACTCAGGAAGGGGAGGATGAAGAGGAAATTGGTCTTTTTGTTGTCCTGAATCTGGCTGTTTCATTGGCCTAGATTGCTCTGCCCATGCCAGCCATGATTGTTCCTACAGTCTGAAACTGCAGCAGCAGCAACAACTCTAGTCACCACACCTGTGGGTGCATCAGCTGCAGCTGCTCTGGCAGCCCCTCCTGAGCCCTGGCTGATAGTGGCCCTCATGCCAACAGCAGCTTTAGCAGCCTCATCTAGTGCCTGTGTCATTCCTGTTGGCAACCACAACAGTAGCCACTGCTGCCCTGGCTGTCATTTCTATCGACATTACCTGAGCACCACCATATGAGACACTAGACCCTGAGGGAGGGGTGATGACTGTCCCACCCCCACCCCAATATCATGAGGGACTTGGAAGAGTCTCCCCCTCAAAGGTCCCATGAGGCACTAGATTGGGACAAGGTAATACTATGACCGGAGCAGGGCAATTCCGACTTACACATTCCCAGGGTGGGCTGTATCTGGAAAAGTGGCCTGCTGGATATTATTGAACTTATAGCCCATTCTTGACATATGATTTATTAAACTAGAAGAACTTCAACCCACCTTGCAGAGAGGACCCACTTGGGGTCTATTTTCTTTACCCATCAGCCTACCTGATGGGTAAAGAAAATAGCTCTTTTAAACATGAGCTCTTTTAAAAATGAGAGGATGCTAGTAATAGATAAAGCCATCCATGACATAAATCCAAATGGGGACCCATCCTGCAGTGGCAATTCTGGCTGTAAATCCCAACTAGGACCCCAACTATTATGGAGACATGACCCAGTTACATTATTACATTATTACATTACCAGACATACATTTTTGGTAAGACTCAAAAGAGATATGCCAAAGCAGAAGAGCTTAAATAATGTTCAGGCAGTCATCTGAAGTCCCCTAAGAGTTTTTGAACTACATTCACCAAGCCTATAGTAAATGCACTGATATAGATCCAGAGGCCTCTGAGAATTTGAGGACAGTGAATACAACCATCAGCCAGCAAAGTGTCCCTGATATAAAAATAAAGTTGTAGTGACAGAGTGAGGCCCCAACTCAAAAAAATAAAAAAGAAAGGAAGGTAGGAGAGAGAGAGAAAAGGAAGGAAGGAAGGAAGGAAAGAAAGAAGGAAGGAAGGAAGGAAGGAAGGAAGGAAGGAAGGAAGGAAGGAAGGAAGGAAGGAAGAAAGGAAGACTTTCTCACAACATTTAGAGTGCTAGTTGGGGAACTTAGAACGAAGTCACAGTTCTTTCTAAATGCCAGAATGCTCAATACCTCTCCTGTGCTGTGATCTGCTATACAAATTAAATGCTCAAGTAAATTTCTCCCTGGAAAAATAGTAGTTTCCCCTGCAGGTACCCCAAGAATAGGCACTGCAACTGCTGTATGTGTCATCAGGAAAAGAGATGGGAAAAAGCCTTCTCATCAGAAATCTATGGAAGAGTAAAAAATTTCTTCTGGGTAGGCAGGACCCCAAAAAGAGCTAAAAACACCCAACCAGTACATATAGCTATTAAGGAAAGAGCTAGGACACCTCAGGGGAAAAAGCAATGTCCTTTAAAGAAAAAAGACTTAGAGGGAATTCAATCTGTTTTGCAACAGTTTCTGGAAAATGAACTAATCCATTCTTGCGTATCCTCGTATAACACCCACATCCTGCCTGTCAAAAAGCTGCACTTGAATGAATATCAGTTTGTTCAGGTCTTAAGAGTTACTAAAGAAATAGTCCAGGACATTGGTCACACTGTGTCTAATCCATACCTTTACTAACTGCTATGTCTGGAAGTTATGCGTGGCTTTCAGTATTAGATCTGAAGATGGCTTTTTCTATATTCTTATTGAGAAAAAGGCCCAACAGCTATTTTCTCTTGAATGGAAGGACCCAAGGACTAAGATAACTTTTCAATATTGTTGGACAATATTACCACAAGGTTTTTAAAATTTCCCACCATCTCTGGGGAAATATTGGCAAAAGACCTACAACTAGATGAAAGGGTTCTACTACAGTACATAGATTATTTAATGATAGCCAGTCCCAATTATGACAAACATCTGTCTAATGCCATTTTAGTTTTAAACCACCTGACAGTACAGAAAGCCCAAATGTGTAAACAAAGAGTGACTTATCTTGGATTCTGGTTGAAGCAGGACAAAAGTCTGATGTTTGATAAGAAGCATGCAGTGACAACCATAGAGCCCCCTGAAAATAGGCTGCAGCTGCAGGGAACTTTGAGCATGACTGGCTTCTGCTGAATCTGGATTACTGTTTTTGTGCTAATGGCCAAGCCCCTTTATGAAGCTTATTTAAAGGGACTGGACTCAGAGCTCCTGCCTTGGACCACTGAATGCCAACCAGCATTTGATATCATTAAAGAAAAAGTAATAACATCTCCAGCTCTGGGATTATCAAGTCCTCAAAAGCCATTTAAGCTTTATATTCATGAAAAGCAAGGTATAGGACTGGGGGTGCTAATCCACATGCTAGGGGACACTCCCCAACCTGTAGCCTACTTCTCTAAGCAACTGAATCAGACAACTAGAATGTGGCTTCCCTGCCTCTGGGCAGTGGCTACCTGTAAAGTCCTGCAAAAATCAGGAAAGTTCACCCTAGGACAGTCAGCCACCATGCTTGTGCCTCTCCAGGTGTTAACCTTGCTAGAACAAAAAGGAGGGTATTGTCTCATTGCAGGGCAGATGGACAAATATCAAGCCATCCTTCTGGATGACCCAGATGTCACTTTGCAAACCACCTCAGTTCTAAATCCAGCCACTCTGCTCCTGGTCACTGAGCATGACCAGTGGCAAAAACATTACTTTCTGGAGATTTCTAAGGTGGTATATTCTAGCAGACCTTTCCTGTCAGATCAGTCAATAAAGGCTACAGACTGGGAACTGTACACCGATGGGAGCAGCTTTATGGAAGATAGACAATGCAGAGCTGGATATGACGTGGTTACCATAAATAAGGTAATAGAAACCCATGCCCTCCCTGTCAGTGCCTCTGCTCCGAAAGCTGAACTAATTGCTCTCACCCAAGTTTTGGAGCTGTCACAAGAAAAATGGGTAAACATTTACAATGACTCTAAATATGTACATGCTCATGGGCTATCTGGAGAGAAACAAGCCTTTTGACTTCAGGTATTATACTAAAGACATTAAACACCCAAAGGAGAGTCTATCCCAGTTGGAAGTAGTCACTTTGCCTACCCAGGCTACTATCATACATTGCCCTGGACAAAAAATGGGACAATTTCCAAATAACCAAAAAGAACCAAGCTGTTGACAAGACTGCAAAACAGGTTGCTCAACAAGTGAAAACGCTTGTGAACCTAATACCTCATTAAGCCCCATTGCACTGAGCAAGATGAGGAATGTGCCCATGACTGGGAATTTACTAATACAGGCTCTGGTTCACCTTGGAAGATTAACTCCCATGGGCTGACCCTACTCCTTGAAGCCCTAGTTTACTCAGTTCAAAATATCTACAAAGAACAACTCAGGAGCCCACACATCCAAAGAACTAAGCAGAAAAGTATGTGGGGTTGCTATTTATGTGCCAAAAATATCCTGAAGAAGAAGCACACCTCTCCGCCCAACCAGGAAAGAGTGCAATATTAGGGACTCTGTCATTTGAATACTAACAAGTGGATTTTACACAAACGTCCAAAGCCAATGGAAGTTCTAAATTCCTCCTAGTATTCGCAGACACCTTTTCTGGATGGGTTGAGTCTGAAAAGGCCCCAGAGGTGGTCAAAATCTTGTTAAAAGAATAATCTTTATTTTTTAAGATGTGGGGAACAATTCAGGATTAGGTATATAAGTGGTCATCATACAGGTAAAGTTTGGGCCTCCCTTTGGTCCCCACTTTACCTGGTTTGAGATCAGGTACCCTGATTGATGGTACGCAACACCACCCCCACACACACACACTGGCCCCTAGCAGTTTCCAGCTACTGCCAATCCCTTTCTTAGAGTAGTATGGCAAATGTTCAGGGTCAGCTTATGAGTGAGAACATGTGGTACTCAGTTCTTTGTTTCCATGATAGATCACTGAAACTCTAAATTCATCCAAGTTGCTGCAAAGGCTATTATTTGGTCCTTCTTTATGGCTGCATAATATTCCATCATGTATATGTACAACATATTTTTTATCCAGTCCATTTTCGATAGGCAGCATAGTTGGTTCAATGTTTTTGCTATTATGAATAACGCTAACTGGGCTCGGTGGCTCATCCTGTAATCCCGCGCCCTTGGGAGGCTGAGGTGAGTGGATTGCCTGAGCTCACGGGTTCGAGACCCGCCTGGGCAGTGAGACCTTATTTCTACAATAAATCAAAATATCAGCCATGGTAGCGCATGCCTGTAGTTCCGGCTGCTCGGAAGGCTGAGGCGGAAGGATCGCTGGAGCCCTGCAGGTCAAGGCTGCAGTGACTGGGAGCAGCCACTGCACTCCAGTCTAGGCAACAGAGTGAGACTTCAACTCAAAAAAAAAAAAAAAAAAAGAATAACGCTGCAATAAACATGCATGTGAAGGTATCTTTTTTATAGAGTGATTTGAGTTCCTCTGGGTATAGTTCCAGAAGGGAGACTTCTGGGTCATATGGAAGGTCAATTTCTAGTTCTTTTAGGAATCACCACACTGTTTTCCACAGAGGTTGAACTAGCTTGGATTCCCACCAATAGAGTAGAAGCGTTCCCTTTTCTCCACATCCTCACCAGCATCTGTTTATTTACTTATTTATTTGTTTTTTATTAATGGTCATCATTCTTACTAGAGCTAGGTGGTATCTCAATGTGGCTTTGATTTGCATTTCTCTGATGATTAGTGAGACTGAGCATTTTTCATGTGTCTGATGGTTGCCCATATGTCTTCTTTTGAGAAGTGTCTATTCATGTCTTTTGCCCACTTTTTTAATAGGGTTGCTTGTCTTTTTCCTTTCAGCATCGTTTGAGTTCCTTGTAGATCCTGGATGTTAGGTCTTTGTCAGATATGCAGTTAGCAATTTTTTTTCCCCATTCTGTGGGCTGTCTCCCCACTCTCTTGATGGTTTCTTTTGCTTTGCAGAAGCTTATCAGTTGATGAGGTTCCACTTGTCTGTCTTATCTCTTATGGTATGGGCATTTGGGGTTTTGATCAGGAATTAGCTGCCTATTCCAATTTCCATAAGGGTGTCTTCTGCGTTTTCTAAGATTCTTCAAGTTTGAGGTTTTACACTTGGGTTAAAAAAACACAATATATTTTTTTAAAATCTCAGAACTGATATCAAAGGTACATTTCTCTGATTTTTCCTTTCCAAAAGGCATTAAAACATCATCTAGGCAGGGTCATCATGATAATGTTTTAGAATGAATGGAAAGATATTTTGAAGATATTCTGTTTTGTTCTCTAATGCTTTTGATACAAAAGATAGAGAAAGAAGGGAAATGCTGTTCCTTTTTTGAAATCTTCCTGTGATCTCTAGCTTTGCCAGTCCTGTGTTTCTAGGCAACTGCTTGCATCTCCTCAGGAGCCCCTCAAACTGCTCTCTTTTCCCAGCAACAAGGATGGTTCCAGGACCAGAAAACTGGTTTTTGCAGGACCTAACAACTAACCAAGACCTAACTGCCTCTCCCCATGTCACACTGGTAGGACTTTTATTCATCTTTTTTCCTCCACGTCCACTCCTTTTCTGTGACAGCAAACCCTGAGGCAGAAGGTCATCTTCTCGTTACCCAACAGCTTGAGTCTGTACATGAGCTTCTGAAAGTCAGCAGGCGAAAGTCTGGCCCTGCAAATGAAAGAGAAAGCTTTGGTCTTTTTACTTGCGTGATCCTGTTTTTCCTTTTGTTTCCCTCTTCTTCTTTCTTTTTCTCCTTCTCTTTTCTTCTTCCTCCTCCCCCTCCTCCTCTTCTTCCTTCTTCTCTTCATGTTCCACCTTTTTGTCCTTCTCCTCCTCTTCTTCTTTCTAACTGCCCGTTTTCCTCTGCTTATCTCTGTATTTCTCTTCTTTCACTTTGTCTCTCTTTTGCTCTTCTCTTTATCCTTTTTTCTCCTTCTCATTCTCCCATTCTTACACACATTTTCATAAGACATCATTTTTTAAATGTACAAATTGTATAATCCTGTTTTTTTCTTTTTTATTGTTATCGCATAGTTTTCATTACTCCATAATAATCCAAACATACTCTAGGAAGTTTTATATTATTACTAAAATTAATTTCCATTGTATATAATACTGAAGGAGGCCTATATTGTATTTTCTTCATGAAAGCATTCCTGCTAATTTGCAGTTCCATAGGAGTCTATAGTTATCTAAATAACTATAATACTGCAAAAAAAAAAAGAGGAATAAATAATAATACCCTGGTTTAGACTCCCATGTTTTGTACAGCATGATAACAGACCTTTCTTCATTACAGAAGTCACCCAGAAGATAAGTCAATTGCAAATATGGAAACTGCACTCATTGTGGGGACCACAAATGACAGAAAAACAGAGACAATGAACAATACTTTTAGACAATGGCTACATTCTGTGAAGAGACAGATTTAAGTTGGGATAAACCGGGTCAGGGTGGCACTTCAAAGTGGACTTGGGTTGAGTCATTTTGAAGTTGTTTATTGAAGACATGTTTAGACCCCTTTTGACAGGAGTCCCACCTTTAGGTTTCATAAATGAATCCAGGGTTAAACAGTATGTGCAGCCATTGGGACAAACGTTACTAACTAAGCAACAGTTTGCTCTTTCCAGGTCTGCATATCCCACAGACGACCCTATCCATCCTTTCCAACCTAGGGACCAGTTGCTATTAAAATCCTGGAAAAATAAAGGGCCAGATAAGCAGTTGTCTGAAGAGCAGACTGGATCTCATGATATGTTACTGACCACCCACCCATTCGTCAAGCTGTTTAGAGTTAAGCTGGGGCTACATCACTCCTGAGGAAAGGCTATGCCACCTCAACCTCATCATCTTGAACAACCTGTCTGGACATGCAAGCCAAGATGTGGAACTATGGCTCAAGAAAAATCCTATAGATAAGTAGAAACCTCTGAGACTATAAAGCTCTTAATGGGCTTTATATTCTAAGTTCTCTGTCTCTGGTAGAATAAATCTTTTTGTTGAACAGATATAAATAATGGCATCCCTTCAAAATAAAGCAGATTGCCGGATCTGTGGGGAGCTTCCCCTTCCTTCCACAGTGGGCTAGCCATGGCATATTTTATCTGCCAACCTAAGTACATGCGGCCACTTCTATACCTAGTCTGGGTGTTTCCATTCATTTTTTCTGTATGATCATAGCCGAACTCACCAAGAGATTCCATTTATGAGGATACTCAAAAGCACATTTTTCACTTGGTTCAACAAGTCAATAATACCCCCACCATGTGGTATGCGTTGCATGGTGGAGCAGGCTAGCTAATGGTGGTGCAAATACACCATGCACCCCTGTGTGTGGAATAGAATAATGCTGGCTTGCCTCAAGTGGGATGGCTGCCTCCTCTACAATGCAACCAAGCTCTTCTAATAATCAATGAAAAACACAACTTTATTGGAGATTACCCAACTACTGGAGTTGATCTTGGGCCTGTGGCAATCACAGTTGGTTCTACTGCCCTATGACTGGTCTAACAGGTGTACCTGGGGTTACCCATACTTGCCATGGTGTGTCTTATCCTGCCTAGACATCCTCCCTACTAACTGGGAGAGCATAAAGGCCAGGCACCAAAAGGGACACTGCCACCAGAAACTGGCATTTGGTGGCTAGATATTTTTGTTCCCCAAACAGCAACCACAGATGTGGAATTACAAGTAGAAGTCTTGGCTAAGCCTACAGCTGCAGCTTTCAGTAATATGTGTCATGCCATTATTCCTTTAACAGAGGAAATCTTACAAATTTGGAAGGTTGCCTTACAGAACTATATGGCCCTAGACATTCTGACAGCAGCCAAAGGTGACACTTATGCATTGATTAAGATGTAACATTTTATATACACTTTATATACATTTGTGTCATAATGTACCACAAGCTATGAAAGCATTAGACATGCATATTGCTGCCATGCATGGAAAGATTTTATATATAGTATAGCTACTGTCTGTTTGTAAATTTTAATTTTGTTGCATCCTGTGTGTGGAAATGTAGGATCACTTCTCTCAGAGGCTTCTGAAACCCCATACTGAAATGCTCCAACAATTTCCTCTGTTAATCCAGGAACTCGAGAATATTTTCAACTCCAGGTAAAGTGGATTCATTCTAATACTCATTAATGTCACCCCTTTTCTACAGGAAGCAGTCAGACTGACTATGTCTCCCATTTTCCATAGAAACAGAATGAAACTTGAGGGTGGAGAGTTGTAACCGAGAATTCCAGTTTCAAAAACTATTTGTTTTCTTGTTGCTAACTTTACAGTGCCGCTTGTAAGAACACTAAATGTTTTATTTTTCATTTGTTTCCTTTTTCAGTTTCCCTCTATACAATAATCATATGATTAATCATATGATTAATTACTACGAATTTTTCTAATTGTATACTTGCTTGAAAAATTTCAGAGGCTTGTTTTGGAACACACTGCACCTGGAGCCTGTTTGTTCAGAAATCAACAATGCCTGGAGACCCTGTAGCAATATTCAGAAGTCTCCTCTGAAAGGTTCATCCATAACCTGACCACAGCTGAGATAGCAATGGATAGCTCTTTAGGTGGAGAGCAATTCAGGTTGATCACTGAAGCAAGACATGTACCCCTGTACCCAGTACCACCTACAAATACCTCTTTTTCCCATCTTTTTTCTGTGAAATCTTCTACCTTTAGCAAAAGGTTTTGAAATGGTTTCTTAGAATCATAAGCCTGTCCATTTACTCATCTGCTTTTGAAAATAAATGATACTTTCCTTACACCAACCCTTGCTTCTCTAGTGGCTTGGTTTTGAGTGACAAGAGGCCATATTTGTGGTCTGTTACACGAATGTTGAAAGTGCTTAGGAGAAGATGATGGTACTGTAGGAAGAGACAATCAGCCAAGTCAGTGCACAGTGAGTGCTATGAATGGCTATTTTTTCTCAGGAGGAAGTCTACATACACTGGTGTAAGTCAGCTCTGTCTGGTCCCAGCTGGATTTACCGAAACTTACTTGGTTAAGCTTAAGGCAGTGGTCCCCAACCTTTCTGGCATTAGGAACCAGTTTCATGGAAGACAATATTTTCACAGACAAAATGTTGGGGGGAATGGGATGATTCAAGCAGATTACACTTATTGTGCACTTTATTTCTATTATTATTACCTTGTAATATATAATGAAATAATTATACAACTTACCATAATGCAGAATCAGTAGGAGCCCTGAGCTTGTTTTTCTGCAACTAGATGGTCCCATCTGGGGTGATGGGAGACAGTGACACCTGAAGTGTGTTGTTTATGCCCATAATCTCATAATCTCCATAATCTCATTTTGGTTGCTCTTACTGCAGAAAACCCTGCTGTACAAAGATCGGATGTCAGAAATGGGAGCAGGCTTTTCAATGCTTATCTGACAGGAGGCAGAGCTCAGGCGGTAATATGAGCAATGGGGGATAGCTGTAAATACAGAGTAAGCTTCACTTGCTTGCCCGCCACTCACCTCCTGCTGTGTGGTCTGGCTCCTAACAAGTCACGGACCATCTGTGACCTGAGGATTGGGGACCTCTGGCTTAAGGAACTCCTAAATATAAAACCCTTGAATACCAGATAGTGAAGACCCTTGCAAACATAGAAGAATGTGAAGTAGTGTGAGGTTTGACATACATGAGCGAACTAGAAAGGAAAATTTCAGTGAGTATACTAAGTCAGAGGTCATTTTCTCCCCACTCTTTGCCAACATAGATGGAGCCAGTGAGACTCTCGGCTTAACTGGACCTGGGTGGAGGCTGAGAGCTCCCACCAGGGCTGAGGATTAATGCTAAGGCCTCCCTTAGCTGGATAGAAAAATGTAGCCCTAAGACAGTCAGTTGGACCTATGGGCATTTTTCCCACAACATGGCAGCTCACTGGGTAGACTTTGGATCTCAAGGCTAAGTTGAGAAAAGTAGCCTCATAAAAAAAGACCTACGTCAGTTATTTCTAAAAACTGAGAAGGTACATAGCCCCAAAAGTTTACAGAGAAAAACACATGATATTTCCTGCACTCATAGACTTTTGGGGTACCCACCGCATCCTTAGCAACTGGGCAAATTTCTCTTACCCTTTTAAAATTAGGAGCTAACATTCTGTGACATATTGCAAGAATAAACCTACCCTTCATCCTGTGTTCTATGTACAGCAGTATTTTTGCACTAGAGATATGCTTCTCAACTTTCTGCTGCTAATGACATTCACAGGGCCTAAAAGAAGTTCTTACCTGAAAAGCATACAAAATTACACATAATGACATACAATTATGAACATATGTAGCTATATGTGAATATATACACATGTGTGTGCATGTATAAAATATGTGAATATAAAAAGTGCTTTAGAGAAGACTATTGTACTGGGGGAAGGAACAACTAGGCCCCTGTCATTTTTCTTTGAGTGTTAGGAGTGGCTGTTTTTCTCAGTCTGGTGACCATTTGTGTAGAAGGCTATACACACTGATGTGAGCCAGTATTGTTCTGTCCCATCTTGATTTACAGAAGCCCAATGGATTGGCTTCACTCAGGCTGAGGAATAATGCTCAGGCTTACCTTTGCTGGATAAGAGTACAAAGCCCTAAGGTGTTCAACTGGTTGTATGACCATTTTTTCTAAAGTGTGGCAGCACACTCACTAGGCTTTGCAGCTTAAAGTTAACCTGAGAAAAGTAGGTTCATTGAAGAAGAACCATCTGTTTTATTTCTAAAGGTTGAGGAAGGTACACAGCCCAGAGGGCTTAAATGGAGTACCAGATGACACTCCTTGTTTTCATATACCTTTGGAGTACCTACTGCATCCTTAACAGCCTGACAACTTTCTGTCCCCATCTACAGAATAGGAGCTCACAATCTGTGACATGTTGGGAAAGTAAATGCCCCCTTTACCTTACATTTGTGTACAGCTGCATCCTCCCATTAGAAAAGGGAAAAATGAATATCTAATTTAGCTATTATGTTTTTCAACTTTTTCTCTAAAATACCCACACAGCTCAGGCCACTTTCTCTGGGGAATGACATTGTCAGGGCCTAGGAAAAGACCTTACCTGAAATGAATAAATGCATACATACACATAATAATAAAGATAAAAACATATGTAGATATATGTGAATATATGGGCATATTATATATAAATATATACATAAATATATATGCTCTCTATATATTATTATTTTGAGGAACAACATAAGAATACTGAAACCACTTTAGAGAAAGTGATTGTGCTAGGGGAAGAATCAACCATGCCTGAATCATTGTGCTTTAAGTGCTAGAAGGGCTATGATTGTTCAGGCCAGTGAGCATTTACGTGGGAGGCTATATACACTTGTGCAAGCCAGTTCTATTTAATCCCAGTTGGATTTACAGAACTTCACTGGGTTGGCTTCAGAATACCCTAAATTTAAAACCCTTAAATGCCAGGTCATGAAGACTCTTGCACACACAGAAGAAGGATGGGAAATAGTATATGGTTTTCTATACACAAGTAGAATTGAAAGGAATAAAACTAGTGAGAAAAAAATGTCAGAGGTCATTTCCTCTCCACCCTTTGCCTGCTCACTTGGAGGCAAGGAGTCTATAAACTTAATTGGGCCTGGATGAAGGCTCAGGGCCAGCCCACAAGGGTTGGGGTTTCATACTTAGTCCTCCCATATTTGGAGAGGAAAATTGGGCCCTGAGGTGCCTTGCTGGGCTTATGGCCACTTTTTCCACAGCATGGCAGTTCACTGAATAGTCTGAAGGCAAAGCTGAGAAGGGTAAGCTCATAGGAGGACATAGGTGTCTCTTATTTCTAAAGTTGCAGTAGGTACACAGACCGAAGGAGTTCAGTTAAGTACCACATGACTTCCCTCGCTTTCATAGGCTTTTGGAAGCCCATTATATCTTTAACAGGCCACCAACTTTCTCTCTTTTGTTTTCAAAATAGAAGTTGACAGTCTGTGACCTGTCGGGAAAGTAAACATTACCTCCATCCTACTTCTCATGTACAGCTGCATCTTCAAACTAGACAGGGGAAAATAAACATCTCCTTCAACTAACACATTTTTTTTAACATCTCTGAAATAACAACACAGCTCGTGCTACTTCTGTCATGAATGACACAGGGCCTAGGACAAGACCTTACCAGAAATAAATATAAATATATACATATGCATAATGACACAGAATTATGAACATATATAGATATATATAAATATACATACATATTTAGATATGTATTTATATGTAAAAATATACATATATTTTTTGGGGGGGTGCCAAAAAGTTTACACATTTTAAGAGATGTTATCTATGTATTACTTTTCAAAGTTGAATTGAATTATGATAGCAATGTGTAGTATGATGTTCACTCAAAAGATGGCATTAATCAAATAAATACTAGTGCCACCATGCGACAGGCAGGACAGTTGAAGAAAATGGACTTAAAGGAAAAAGACAAGTGAGAAAATTAGGTCAAAGTTCATTTCTTTTTCACTCATTGCCAGCATAGGTAGAAACAGTGAGCCTATTAGCTAACTGGGCCTAAGTTGAAGCTCAGGGCTGGCCTACCAAAGCTAAGAGTTAATGCTAAGTCTAATTCATGGAAGAAACCCAAGTCTGTTATTTCTAAAGGCTGCGGAAGATATATAACCCAAAGGGCTTGAATGTAGTACCACATGAACATCCTTGCACTCAGAGGCTTTTTGGGTACCTATTGTGTCCTTCGCGGCTAAGTATCTTTCTCTCCTTCATTTAAAAATGAGCTAACATTCTGTGAAAAGTTCAGAAAGGTGGCTCAGCCTGTAATCCCGCGTCTTTGGGAGGCCGAGGTGAGTGGATTGCCTGAGCCCGCGGGTTCGAGACCCGCCTGGGCAGCGAGACCTCATCTCTACAATAAATCAAAAAATCAGCCGGGCATGGCAGCGCATGCCTGTAATTCCAGTTACTCAGAAGGCTGAGGCGGAAGGATCGCCCGAGCCCAGCAGGT
>NW_007247445.1:191231-202861 GCF_000164805.1 Carlito syrichta
ACTGCACTCCAGTCTGGGCGACAGAGTGAGACTCCAACTCAAAAAAAAAAAAAAGTTCAGAAAGTATATGTACCCTACACCCTACAGATATACAATGGTATCTTCCCACTAAACAGAGGAGAACAAATATCCCTTTGGCTATCATGCTTTTCAACTTCTTTTGAAATGACAACACATTTTGGGATACTTTCTGCAAGCAAATGACACACACAAGGCCTATAAAAATAACTTATCTGAAAGGAATAGATGCATGCATAATGATACAGTATTATGAATATATGTAGGCATATGTGAATATATTCACATATTTATATATAAAATATACATGAGTATATATAAATGTGTGTGATTATATACATATATATAAATAGATACTTTGTGAATATTGAAAATGCTGTAGAGAAAATGATGGTACTGGGTAAAGAAACAACCAGGCCCAGGTCATTGTCCTTTTAGTGCTAAGGGTGGCTTATTGTTGTTCAGACCAATAACCACAATGAGCATTTGTATGGAAGGCTACACACACTGGTGGGACCAGCTCCATTAGGCCCCAGCTGGATCTACAGAATGCCACTGGGATTTACAGAACCTCACTGGAAATTTGCAGAACCCCACTGAGATGACCTGAGGAACTCCTTAGCTTAAAACCCTTGAAAGGCAGGCTGTGAAGTCTCTTGAACACAGAGGAAGGATTAGAAACAGCGTGAGGTTTGGCAAACATGAGAGGACTTGACAGGAAAATGCCAGGGAGAAAACTAGGTCACAGGTCATTTTCTCTCCATTCTTTGCCAGCACAGGCAGAAGCAATGAGCCTATCAGCTTAATTAGGCCTGGCTGGAGACTCAGGGCTGTCCTGCAAGGACTGAGGTTTAATGCTTAGGCTTCCTTCAGATGGAGAGGAAAACAAGAGTCCTGAGACACTCAGCTGGGTATATGGTCATTTTGCCCACAGTGTGGCAGTTCACTGGTTGGGATTTTCATCTCAAGGTTAAACTGGGACAATAGGTTCACAGAAGAAAGTCCATGTCTTTTATTTCTACAGGTTGAGGAATGTAGACATCCCAAAGTTCGTGCGTGGAGTACCACCTGACCTTCCTTGATCTCATATACTCAACGTGTTCTTAACGGCCTGGTAACTTTCTCTGTTCACTTTCAAAATAGGACCTAACAGGCTGTGAATGACGAGGAAGTAAATGCCCCCTTCCTCCTACATTCGTGTATAGCTGTATCTTTCTACTAGACAGGGAAAAATTAATATATTTCTTTAGCTATCATGCTTTTCAACATCTCTGAAATAACAAAACACCTTGGGCCACTTTCTGCAGTAAATGACACTCACAAAGCCTAGGAAAAAAACTTTCAGTGAAATGAATACATACATATGCACAATGATACAGAATTATGAACATTTGTACATATATGTAAATGATATACATATCATATATGAAAATGTACATATATTAATGATGACATGTGAATATTGTAAATGCTTTAGAGAAGATGATGGTACCGGGAGAAAAAACAACCAGGCCCAGGTCATTGTGTTTTGAGTGCTAAGAATGACCTTGTTTCTTAGGCCAGTGACCATTTGTGTGGAAGGCCACACACAATGGTGTGAGCTAGCTCTGTCAGGTCCCAGCTAGATTTACATAACCCCACTGGGTTAAAGTTAGGTCACTTAGACTCTTGCATACATTTTTAAAAAGTGAGAAATGGTATGAAGTTTAACATGCATTAGTGGACTTGAAAGGAAAAGGCAAGGGATAAAACTCATTCAAAGGGCTGGTTAAAAGGTGAACCACCGCGCCAGGCCTATTAAAATTTATTTTAAAGAGAGAGAAGTGAGACAAATGTGGAGAAATATCAACGTCTGTTTGTGGAAATAGCAACATCTGTTAAATCGGGAGAGGATTCGTGGCTGTATTATTTTACTCTTTTGAATGTGTGAAGTCTTCCATAAGTTAAATTTTTAATTAAAATCCTGTACGTTGGGAAGAAAGGCGCAACTGCTTGCTGGAGGGGGAGGGGGGCGCGCGGGCCACCGAGGGGCGGGGCCGGGCGCGATAAAAGGGGCAGCAGCCGCCCCACTGTGCGCAAAATGCTCGACGACGCCAGCGCGGCTGAGGCCCCACGGGGCGGGCTGAGGGCCGCCAGTTCCTTAGAGGGGTCTCAGCGGCTTCGCACTCGGCCCTGGTGGCTTCCAGCGCAGGAGCTGGGCGACCCTTCGGTGTTCCGCTTGGAAGCGTGGCTGGCAGACTTATTCTTTGGTGAGAGCCTACAAGGCCCGGCGAGTCGGAGCACCTCTGCAGCTTTCCCTGCTGCAGACCCGGGCTGCTGGAATGGTGACTTCCAGCTGGTCCCTTTCCAGCCAAAGTTGCCTTCAGCTTAAGCGGCCCCTGAGAGTTTCTCCTTGTCTGTCCAGGTCCAGACCGAGCCGTGGTTCCAGAAATTGAGTGGATGACCCAGGCCCTGCTGGAGGTGGACTTAGTGGACTCCGGGAACCTAGTCGAAGTCGCCGTCTTCGGCCGGCCCCGTGTGCGGAATCGGGTGCGGAGCATATTCCTGTGCCTGGCGCGGCTATACCGGGAACGTCGTGCCCAAGGTGAGAGTCTTTGAGAACCTGCATGTGGAGAGAGCCACAGGTGTCCCTACTGACCTTCATTGGCTTCCTTCCATCCTTTCTTAACCTTCTCAAAATTTGCAGTTTCCAAAACGCCAGACGCTACACGAAGTTTCTAGGGATCCCTTTGGGAGGGCAGCCCTGGGTGGCCCTTGAGAAGCTAAGGGGAGCCCTTAAGCGTTCGGATCTGTCCCTGCCCAAGGCAGCACTACCTCAGATTTCAGGTTCAGAGCCTCTCTCTCTTCCCTCTCTCCTCCCCCACCCCCAAGGGAAGAGTAGTTTGGAACAACTACACTTTTCCTTGTCCTTGGTTCCTGTCAATTGCCTCTCTTTCAGCTGAGAAGATCAAACACCTGGAGAACTTGAAGGCCCATGCATCAAGTCCCCAATCCCCGACACCCTGCTGCTTAAGGCAACCTGATTCTTGTCAGGAGCCTTGAGAACAGTCCTGCTTCTGCCACCAGAGGCAAGGACAGTATTCCTAAAAATCTGCCTTTTTCCAGTGTATTGATCGATAGTGGTCTTTTGTTGCAAGAGTGAGTTTGAAGAGCTATTTTGATAAAGAAATAGCTTTTGTCTAATGGAATAAAGATCTTTGCTCGCTTAAAATTAAAGCAAATTTATAAATGATCGACTGTTCATTTGTGTATTTGAGTGAGGGGTAGGTAGAAGGTTGGTAGATTGTGTTTTTGTTTCCTTTTGAGTTTCCATTTTGAAACTCCTGACCCTCTTAGGATTTTTGTGGTCAACGTCAGACCCTCAAGCACAGGTGCAGATAATCTCACAAATGGTGATTTGTTTGGGGGTCTTGTTGTTGTTGTTGTTTACATTATAGGTTCTCAAACTTTAAAGCTTGTAAGAAATCGCCTTGAGCTTGCTCAGCTTCCTAGGCCTCTTCAGTGATTCTGGCTCAGCTCCTGTGTGGGACCCAAATTTGCATTTCTAACAAGCGCACTTACACTGCTCAAGCAGCTCCTGCAGTGCTCATCCAGAGGCGAGTTGTAGGATTGCCATTTCCTCCTGCAGGCACCGGTGCGTTCCAACTCGCAGGCCAAGACTGTCAGCATTCGTCAGGCTGCGCTGCCCGGAGACTGGCTTGCGGAGAGCTCCTACCTCAAGCCCGTTGTCTTACGTTTTCACCAGGCTGCACAGGTGTCCTGCGTGAACCGGAGTGTTTTCCCTTACATGTGACACTGCGGTAACCAATCTGTGCAAACCAGCTCCTACCCTTGCCACTACTTTCAGGAAGCAGAACTTTGGAGTTGAGAGTGCCAGAGCTCTTTGGCTCAGGTAAAGTTGGAATTGGTTTGAGTGACAATTTTTTCACCCTGTATTCAGGGTTCTAGACATTTGCCGGACTATTAAACTCATAGGACTTTTAAATCGCCCTTTGGTTACCGATGATATTAAACGCATACTTAACTTTGCTTCAGTTTTACATTTTTCTTATTTCCCATCTTTCGGCTTTGAAGATAAGGATGCTCTTCATCTCTGTAAGCTAAGAATGGCCCATTATTGCCATTTTCTCTTCTTGAATTTTTGCATACCAAAGATGTTTATCTTATGTGGTTAAACAAATTATGTCCTTTGTGATTTACCCACAACTATCTTTCTTAAGTTTATGAGCTTCTGATTTCTCTCCTATAGACATAGTTATTTCCTTAAGTTATTCCTGGTGAGATTTTTACAAAACCATGAACATTTTTGACGGTTAATTGGGTAGGGGGGGAGGAAGAGTTAAGCTTAAAACTCACTCTAGTCTTTGAAAGGTCACTGGATGATCACCTCTTCTGCCACCCTTGCTCAATTAACATATATTGACACCATGACTCCCATTACTTCAGAATGAGACTGTATTTGGAGCGAGGGCCTTTAAAGACAGAATTAAAGTGAAAATGAAGTCATATGGGTTGGCCCTTTTCCAATATGATTGTTTCTTTGTAAGAAGAAATTTGAATCTACAAGGGGGACCCCCCCAAAAAAACCGGGAATGTGTTTTTTTAAATCGTATATTCTTACATGCTTAAACTTCAGTCACCTTAAAGTAAACTCTGATGCAATACAACTATCAAGACACTTTTCCATTGCTCAAAACAGTTTTTGAATTTGTTAACTTGGATGCCTTTCACTGCTTCTGCTGTTTTTTTGTTTCACTTCATCCACACTGGCAAAACGTTTCCTGTTGAGGACTTTCTTTCATCCAGAAAAGCCAAAAGTCACTGGGGCAAGATCGAGTGAATAGGGAGGGTGTAGCATGGGAATCATGCCATTTTTGGCCAAAAACTGAACACTAAGCATGGCATGAACAGGTGTGCTTATAAGTCACCCATCATGAAATGAACAAACGCATTGAAAGAATCTTCAAAAAAAATTTTTACTGAAATCAGACACAGCCTCTCACAACAATGCTAGCTGGCACACTGATGCCAGTGGGTTCCTAGAACGCTTACCTAGCGTGATAAGCCTGTACCACAATGGGCCTGCCCTCCAAAAAGATAATCCTCTTTTTTGGATCCCTCTTTGTACATGTGAGTACGGAAAGACATGAGGACACAGAAAGTGACTATCTGCAATCCAAGAAGAGGCCTCAGGCCTCAGGAAACCCAAAACTACTGACTGACACCTTGATCTTAGATTTCCAACCTCCAGAATTGTGAGAAGATAAATTTCTGTTGTTTAAATCACCCAGTCTGTGGTGCTTTCTAGCAGACAAATACTACATCCTACATTTAATATTATATTTCTCCATGTTCCTTTTGATTCATATGCAGATATTATACTATTTTTATTAGCTTTATAACCTTTTAAAATCTAAAAGGGTTAGTTTCTCTAATTTTATCTTTCAGAGTTTGGGGGTAATATTAGTTATGTATTTCTTGAAACTTTTGATTCTTGAGACTTGGCATAGGGCAACCTCTGCTACTTTTCCATACTAGGTAGCTGGCTTGGTTTAATGCCCCCTACAATTCCAGCATGAGCTGGAGTTTTCATTTCTTGAGTTTGTTTAAAGAGGAAGAAGAGGCCGTATCAATAGGTGAAACTCGAAGTGTCAGTTCCAGGAAAGATGTTCATAGATGTTCTGAACATGTAAGCTGAAATGGTGTGGGATCACTTTCTGACCTGTAATGATGAGAAAAACATGTCAGTAAGATCCCAGGGTGGGCTAGATCCAGTGAAGATCAAATTATTTGCTTCATGAGCCTCCATTAGGGCCTCCAACTTCATGTAATTCCTGGACACTGAGCAATGTGGGACTGGAAGGTGATTTGTAAACTAGAAGACAATGAAGAAGAGCTGCTCACAAGGAACTCAAGAGCTGCTAGCTGCCTTCAGTAAGGACTATCTCACCATATTTGCAGCTATTGCTATAGAACAGAGACAATGACCACTAAAGCCAAAGCAACTCAGGAAGAAACTGGGGTGAGAGGAAGTATCTTAACCCAGGCTTTCAAGAATCTACAGATGAACTGTACTTTCCCCTTATCCTGTAGTTTTTCATGGTGGTGGCAATTAACCTCTAGAGTTACTTGTTGGAACACCCTTAAGAAAGGACTGATGGGCCTTGTCCCCCATGCCTCTGTTTCTCCCATTTTAGATCTTCTCAAAATCTAAGACTGTGTGGTCTAAGATGGAACCCACCAGTCACATCTATCTATTAAACAATTAAAATGTGGCTAGATTAAATTGAGACATTCTGCCATTGTTAGAAGATTTGTATTTTAAAAAGTAAAATATCTGAATAAAAATATAAAACACACACAAAAAGTAAAATATCTCAACTTTTATATAATAGTCACATGTTGAAATGATAACATTTTGGAGACACTGTTAAATCAACTACTAAAAACTGATTTCAACTCTTTCTTCGTTTTAAAAAATGTGGCTACTATAATATTTTAAATTATATGTGTGGCTCATATATTTCTGCTGGACAAAACTTTTAAGAGCTCACCTACCTTCATCTCCCTGGCCCAGCCCCTGTTGCCACCTTCTGCAATCCTTAGTGTTCTGTTCTTCTCCCTGACTTCTTGCCTCTTCCTTGTCCTGAATAGAAGTAACAACACCAGTGCCTTGGACATCAGTGCCTAAACAGAGATCATGTAGGTAGAGAATGACAGACATTGTGTCTTCCCATCTAGAATTTCCCTTTCTTTTTAATTGGTACAATATACTTTCATGTATGCATAATGTATATGCAGCTTAAGAACTATAATAAGCACTGGCATACTTTGCTTCCTAGAACAAAACCAGGATCTTTTGGAAGCCATTTGTAGACACATTTTCCCTCAACTAATTATCTATATATTTTTAATAAGTTCCTTCATCTGAAAAAGAAATGACCAAGACCATCAGTTGAAAAGTGAGAGTTTAAAAAGAAAAGTGAAAGTAGACTTGCCCTCTCAAATAGTAAAACATTCTGTAAAGCTATATAAGTAAAATAGGGGTGAGATATTGAAAAAAGTAGAAAAGTCACACGCATGGACACAAGCTGGAATGGTAAAGTTGCATTTAAGTATTGAAAAAATAGCATGTGAATCTGACATTTTGGTCACATAGGTATTAGAGGAAAACAAAACACACCCTGGGTTTTATTCTACTCTGACTGAGTCTCCCTTGAAACTTTGATTCTACATTTGAAATGTCTAAAGTTTGCTCTATTTAGCCTTTTTTCCTCTTCTAAGAGTAAAGTCAGCTATCCTAATAAGTTATTACCTGTTGTTAAAATAAAAAGTTAATAAAGTATCATAAATTCAACTCTACATCACTAATTCTTTTATAACATAAACACTTATTTAAAATTAGGGTAGTCTTCTCTTAGTGGTGACAGTCTTTGATAGACATACCGCTTCCCTGGTGCTTAAAGTTAGGTTTATTTTAAATGAAAGATTTCATAATCCCACATTATTGTGTGTTATTGTTTATTTAATCCTAGCACCCAGCTGTTTGCATCCTTCTAGATTCATGTGCAGGCCCAGAGACCTGCATCCCAGAGCCCCGACCAGCATTAGGACCTCAAGAGGGAAGCCAGGGGGGCTTCTTGCTGTCAGAGTAGCTGAGGAAAAGGTCACTGACCTGGGCAAGACTTGCAGATGTCAGCAGTGCAGCCCCCAGTGCAGCTCCAGTTCTCCTAACTTCCCTTCCCCTCTCTCTGTTGACCCAGCTGAGAAGTGGGAAATAGGGCCACAGCAACGTGCTCAGGCTTCCAGGTCGTGCTGGACTCAGTCACTAGTCCTGGGCAACCAGGTTTTCACATCCCAATCACCTTGAGTGAAACCATCTTGGCTTGGAGAGGCTTCCTCGTGAGGGCTGACTCAGTGAGCCCCAGAGGCCTCTCGCCCAGCAAAGTCAGATACCGGCAATCAAGGAACATGAGGGAAACATGTGAGGCAGCAGGGACGATCAGCCAGAAAGGAAGGAGAGGTGCGGCAGAGTGGAACTTGGCTGCTGGAGGAATGTGTCTTTCTCTCCCCTCTACCTTCCAATTAACAGACATTAGGGACATGAAAGTCTTTATTATAATGCTTTAAGTTGGTGTTACCAACATTTAACAGAAGAGAAAAACAAAAACAATCCACATGATTCTTTTCCAGCCTCTGGGGCAGAAGTAGAACCTAGAAAAATCAGGCTCTTTAAGGGCTTCCACTTTAACAACTGCCTCGCTCTCACTCCAGGGCTGGAGAAGTCTTCATAACCTAGCAACTGCATTTTGGGGTGGCCTTGCCAGGAGCCTTGGAAGATCACTGGGACTCAGACTCCCAGACCTTGATGGAAGACAGCTGAGTCCCCACTTCCCTAGCAGCCTCGGGAGACTGCTGGTTCCTGGCCTCCTGGACAGCCTTCAGAAACTGGTTGGTCTCTGCCTCCTAAGTGGGGACCTCCTGGGCAGGGGTCTTCTCTGAGCCTGGAAGGAGAGCAGGGTACAGAGGCTACACCTGTGCCCCGCATACTCTCTCCACGAAAGGACAGTCACCCTGCAGGCTAAGCAGTAGTAGCTGGGAATCTCAGCATGTGGCTTCAACTCAGCCTTCTAGATCTCTTGAAGGAGAAAACCCTCTCAAACCAGCTGGGATGGTGAGACTGCTGCCCTGGCAGCCAGGAATTTTCATGGTCACTCATAGGAGTCAGGTTTGCTCCGGATAGCCCTCTCTAAGCCCGGATCTGTACCTAGAGCTAGAAGTGATAGTTGGTCATGTTCTTGACCATCTTGGCTATGTCTGGTAATAAGGCTGTCTGTAGATCAACATCTCAGCCTTGTCTCCGAGGGTCCCCCTGACTCACGTGAAGCTGGAAATGGAACATGCTCTTGACATGTGCTCTCCACTGGAGCCTGCATGGGGAGCAGGGGGTGGCTGTGAGGGGGACGGCTCCCAGGAGGGTCAGGGGAGGGAGGAGTCTTGTAGCATAAGTATCCTGCCACATATCTTGGTTCCATAGGGGGCTTGTTCATAATTGTTGTTCATAATTGTTTATTGACCATTTTGGCATCCACAATGTCAGTCCTTTGAATACCACCCAACTGTCTGCACAAACTGTCAGCGAGTCTAGCTCTTTGGATGTCACCAGCCACACTTCCCACAACTCTGCCCACTGACTGGCCCATCTTCCATTAAGACAGTCTCCGTTTTTGGCTGGTATGCAACAGCTCACTATTGAGAGGTTTGTCTCCAACATGATTTGTTCATGTACCAGGTCTATTCTGGAACTGATGGCATGTACTCCCTAAGGGGTGATGGAGTCATTACTGCCAGTTATTCGGCCAGTTGTTCACCTGCACGGACAAACATTATCAGCCCTAGGAGTTGCTATATTTCCTGGCTTAGAGGTCTCATGGTGAGCTTGCTGTGCTGCTGGAGATACACTATTTGATCAGGGTCATTATCTGTGGGAGAGAGGTCATGTGGATCCAACCCACTATGGGCAGGGCAGTGTGCACAGTTACTGGGGCTTATTCGATAATCACCCCTGTTGTCAAGAGACCTTGATATATTGCGTTGACTGCTGTTCAGTGGGGCTGCTGTGGGTTTCAACACCTTTCCAGGTCTGTGACCAAAAGCCAATGGGAAACATTTTCCTGTTTTGGCCACAGCCCCAGGCTTATCCCTCCTGGGTAACATTCACATCCCAACGCACAGGGAATGTGCAATGTCTAGACAGCACTCACAGCACTTTTGGCTGCTTGAATGCCTATTGGCACACCTCTGTTCAGTCCCACTGGGATCCTTTTTTGGTCAATCTATACAGGGGTCATACTATCTGCACTAAATGTGAGATAAGTGCCCTCTAATACACCAACAGTCCCAAAACTTCCTGTAGCTGTTTGTAAAGTGTTAGGTGGGGAAAAACTTGAATCTTATCAATGACAACTAAAGGTATTACTTTTGTCTTTCCAGACAAAATAACCCCCATGAATTTGACAGATAAGCCAGGTCCTTGCAGCTTATTATGATTAACCATCCACCCTTTCCCCTGAAAATGTGAAATAAGCTGGGGTGCTGCCTGCTCTAGGTCTGTAAGAGAATCAGAGGGTTAGCATAATATCATCTATGTAGTGAAATAGACACTGATGCAGTTCATCTCTAACTTTCCAAATCTTGAGTGACCATGCCGTGACATAACGTAGGACTGTGCAAATACCCCATGGGCAGCACCACAAACATCCATTGTCTTCCTTCCCAGGTGAATGCGCACTGGTCTTGATGATCTGCATGAATAGCAACACTAAAGAAAGCATTAGCCAAATCCACTACAAAATGGCATGTGTCCAACTGTATCTCTAATTGGTCCAATATATCAGAATTATTGGGTACAGCAGCATGCAGAGGAGGTACAACTATTTCTTGGAGGTCTACCATCATTTTCTGGGTATCATCCAGTTTCCTTATCAGTCATAATGGAGGATTATAGGGACTGGGGGTGGGGCAAATTATGTTAACCTTTGCCAATTCCTGTATGATTTCTCTAATTTATTTGTGCCCACCAGGTAAGCGGTATTGTTTGGAAACAACCACCTGCTGTGGTGCTGGCAAGACCAGGTGTGGGTGTTTCACTTGCCCTCTGATTATGGCTTTAACTACCCTTATTTACAAGTGAAATGCACCAGTGCTAGTTTTTAAACATAATGCTTGCAACACCTGAATTCCTAATAAGGACTCCTTGATGGGAGTTTTATATATATATAGTATAGGGTCTAGGGAGCAGGCAGCTGATTCACAGGGTTAGCATTACTCTCTGAACCTTGATTGATTTACCAGCATATCCATTTATAGCAGATAGAGGCCTCTCAAATTTACTTGGGTTACCATACATTAGAGTGCATTCAGCTCCAGTGTTCATCAAAGCTATTACTCTCTCTTTTTTTCTTTTTTTAAAATATTTTTTATTATGGTTTTGTGGGATACAGTTAAGGGTTAGGTATACAATTACGTTTCATTCAGGCACCCTGTTGATAAGAGGTGTTTCCCCGTCCCCAGACAGATATTTGCTACTGTTAATCCTATCTCCCCCCCCCCCATAGTTTCCCAGTACTGTCAGTCATTTTCTTATAGTATTACATTGGATGTTCAAGGTCCATTATATGAGAGAACATGTGATACTCGGATCTTTGTTTCTGTGAGAGGTCACTCAGTATTATAGACTCTAGTTCCATCCAGGTTGCTGTGAAATTCATGATTTTGTTCTTTTTTATGGCTGCGTACTATTCCATCATGTATATGTACCACATTTTTTAAATCCAGTCCTCTTTTGATGGGCAGCATGGTTGTTTCCAAGTTCTTGCTATTGTGAACAATGCTGCGAAAAACATACATGTGCAGGTATCTTTTTTATAGAGTGATTTGAGTTCTTCAGGGTATATTCCAAGTAGGGGGATTGTGGAGTCATATGGAAGGTCGATTTTTAGAGCTTTTAGGAATGGCCACACTGCTTTCCACAGAGGTTGCATTAGTTTATACTCCCACCAACAGTGTAGAAGTGTTCCCTTTTCACCACACCCTCTCCAGCAGCTGTTATT
>NW_007247445.1:203268-205492 GCF_000164805.1 Carlito syrichta
TGCTCTCTGATGGTTCTTTGGCTTGCAGAAGCTGTCAGTTTATAAGGTCCACTGTCTATCTCTCTCTAAGACCTGTGGGTTCAGGTTTTGTTCAGGAATTGGATGCCAGTTCCGATTTCCATGAGGGTATTTCCTTCCTTATCTAAGGTTCTTATGGTTTGAGGTTTTACATTAAGGTCCCTGATCCATTTGGAGTTAACCTTTGTGCATGGGGATAGATAGGGGTCCTGTTTCAATCTTCTGCATGTAGTCAGCCAGTTTTCCCAGCACCATTTACTGAATAGGTTCTCCTCTCCCCAGTGGTAGGTGGTGGGGGCTTTGTCGAAGATAAGTTGGTTGAGAAATTGAGGTTTTGTTTCTGGAATCTCAATTCTATTCCATTGATCTATATGCCTGTTGTGTACCAATACCAAGCTGTTTTGATGATTGTAGCTTTATAGTAAAGTTTGAAGTCTGGTAATGTGATACCACCTGCTTTGTTTTTTGTTGTTGTTGTTGTTTTTTTTTTTTGCTGAGGATTGTTCTGGCTATTCTTGGATGTTTGTGTTTCCAAATGAATTCCTGTGTTGTTCTTTCCAGGTCTGAGAAGAATGTTGCTGGTAATTTGATGGGTATTGCATTGAACTTGTAGATTGCCTTAGGTAAGATGGACATCTTCACAATGTTGATTCTTCCAATCCATGAGCATGGGATATTTTTCCACTTGTTTGTGTCATCTTTGATTTCTTTGAGCAGTGTTTTGTAATTTTCATTGTAAAAGTCTTTCACGTCTCTGGTTAGGAAGATGCCAAGGTATTTCTTTTTTTTTTTGTGGCTATTGTGAATGGAATTGTGTTTTTTATTTGTGTTTCTGTTTGTTTATTGTTGGTGTAGAGAAATGCAATTGTCTTTTGTACATTTATTTTGTATCCTGAGACTTTGCCAAAGGCTTTTATCAATGTAAGGAGGCTTTTGACAGATTCTCTTGGGTTTTCAAGATACACAATCATATCACCTGCAAAGAGAGATAACTTGATTCCTCTTTTCCTATTTGGATACCCCTGATTGCCTCCTCTTCTCTGATTGCTTAAGCCAGGACTTCCAATACTATGTTGAACAGGAGGGGTGAGAGTGGGCATCCTTGTCTAGTTCCAATTTTCAGGGGAATTGGTTCCCATTTTTGTCCATTTAGGAGTATGCTGGCTGTGCGTTTCTTGTAGATGGCTTTTACTATTTTGAGGTATGTTCCCCGTATGCCTAGATGTTCAAGGGTTTTTATCAAGAAGGGGTGCTGGATTTTATCAAAAGCTTTTTCTGCATCTAATGATATGATCATGTGGTTTTTGTTCCGACATCTGTTGATGTATTTAATTACATTTATGGTTTTACGAATTTATGGTTTTACGAATGTTGAACCAGCCTTGCATCCCAGGAATGAAGCCCACTGGTCATGATGAATGATTTTTGAGATGTATTGCTGAATCCAGTTTGCTAGGATCTTGTTGAGAATTTTAGCATCTATGTTCATCAAAGATATTGGCCTGTGGTTCTCTTTCTTTGTTGGATCTTTACCTGGCTTGGGTATCAATGTGATGTTGGCTTCGTAAAATGATTTGGGGAGAGTTCCATCTTTTTCAATAGCGTGGAATACCTTCAGTAGGATTGGTATCAGCTCCTCCTTAAATGTCTTGTAGAATTCTGCTGGAAAGTCATCTGGACCAGGGCTTTTTTTTGTAGGAAGTTTTCTTATTACGTAGTCAATTAGGGTCTCAATTTCTTCTTGTTCCAACCTAGGTAGGTTGTGTGATGTCAGAAAGTCCTCCATTTCCTTAAGGTTTTCAAGTTTGTTTCCATACAAGTATATGTAGTATCTCTAATGATCTTTTGTACTTCTTCAGGGTCAGATGTGACTTCATCTTTTGTGTTTCTGATTGTGCTTATTTGGTTTTTTTCTCGGTCAGTATAACTAGGGGACCATTGATCTTGTTTATCCTTTCGAAGAACCAGCTTTTTGTTTCATGGATTTTTTGTATTATCTTTTTGTCTTCTATGTCCTGGATTTGGGCTTTTATTTTGGTGATCTGGATTCTTCTGCTGAAATTAGGGTTTTTTTGGTCTTGCTTTTCCAGCTTCTTTAGGTGGCTTGTTAGGTTGTGAGTTTCTGTTCCTTCCATTTTCTTCATGTGTGTTTGTGGGGATATAAATTCCCCTCTTACTACAGTTTTCAGGGGCATCCCAGAGATTT
>NW_007247445.1:205873-207555 GCF_000164805.1 Carlito syrichta
TGGGTGCATATATGTTTAGGATAGATATTTCTTGTTGATGGATTGAACCTTTTATCATTATGTAGTGGCCTTCTGTATCTTTTTTGATTTTTAATAGCTTGAAGGGTATTTTGTCTGAAATTAAGATCACTACTCCTCCTTTCAAACGTTCACCTGAAAGTTTGTTTCCATCCTCTTACTTTGAGTCTGTGGGTGTCCTTTCTAGTGAGGTGAGTCTCTTGAAGGCAATAGATTGTTCCCTGATGATATTTTATCCATTTTGCCATTCTATGTCTTTTCAGTGGTGCATTTAGTTCATTCATATTTAGGCTAATAATTGAAATGCAAGAGTTGATCCCTGTCATAAGGGTCTTACAGAATTATTCCTGTTTGTTTATTGTCTTTCTTTGGGCTTTGGAGTTGGCTCATGTGTGTTTTTAATCTTTTGCCTGTACTCTTGTGAAGAATGTTGTTGTTCTTTTTTCTTTTCCTTCTGTGTTCAGTACTTTCTTAAGTGTTTCTTGTAGAGGTGGTCTGGTGGCAGCGTAGGTTCTTAGGGATTGGATATTTGGAAAAGATTTCAATTCTCCCTCACTAATGAAGCTTAGTTTGGCTGGGTAGGTTATTCTTGGTTGAAATTGTTTCTCTTTTAGAACTTTGAAGATAGGGCTCCAGGCTCTCCTAGCCTGAAGGGTTTGTGTGGATAAATCTTCTGCTTTTCTAATTGGTTTTCCCTGGTAGGTAGTTTGGCCTTTTTCTCTTGTTGCCTTTAGGATTTTTTCTTTTATAGCTACTTTGTTTAGGCGAATTATTATGTGTCTGGGAGTTGGTCTTCTCATTTGTGTCTTGCAGGGGTTCTCTGAATCTCTTGTGTTTGAATTTTTTCATCCTTGATGAGATGAGGGACGTTTTCTTGAATGATTTCATGAAATGTTTGTTCCAGTGTGACTTCTGTTTCTTTCTCTGCCTCAGAAAACCCAATTACTCTTATGTTTGGTCTCTTGAAGTGATCATTCATCTCTTGCAGGTTTTGTTCTTTTTGAGCTTCTTTTCTATGCTTTTGACAGTTTGGTTTAGTTCTGTGTTTTGGTCTTCGAGCTCTGAGATTTTTTCTTCTGCTTGACTGATTCTGCTTTCCATGCTTATTAGTCTTTTATTCATTTCCATCACAGTATTCTTTACTGCTGTCATTTCTGACATCAGCTCCTTCCTATTTTCCTCTTGTCTCTCCTCAATTTTTTAAATTCTCTCCATTAATGTCTTGATGTCTGGGTTTGTTGCATGTAACCAGTCATTCTGGGGGCTCTTCATTGTTTGTGTTCCAGAATCTGTTTTCTCAGTGTCTGATCTCCCAGGGGTCTGTGTGAGACCTATATTCTTGTTTTGGTTTTTCTTCATTTGTGCGGTTTTCCCCCCTCCCTACTTTTTCCTTCCCTCCACGTCACCGTCTTCTTTAATTCTGTTATTCAGGGGTAAAGGGATTGGTTTTACTTCTGTTTGTTCAATCTTCTATTCTTTATGTATGCCCTCTTACTTTGTTCAATTCTGGAGTTGCACTGTAGGTTGGAGGTGTCCCTTTTTGCAGTTTTGAGATTTACTTAAGCGGGGAGCTGTGATTCAAAATTTATCTGCAGGTCCTGGTATTCGCTGACAGGTGTGTGGATAATCTGGAACCCACTTCCCACTGCCTTGGAATCTGTCTG
>NW_007247445.1:207931-211827 GCF_000164805.1 Carlito syrichta
TCTGAGACATTTCGTTTAAGTCCAATGTCCTTTCAGTTCTGATTTCTAGTTTTCTTTTCAAGCTGGCAAATTAGTTGCAGTTAGGGTCAGTTGCCCCTGGTCTGCTGTGAAGGACAGTTCAGATCACCCTCTGTTCACCACTCTGGCCTATAACTGTTTCAAGCTTGTTTCTCCCATTTTGGTGTTGTTACCTTGAATCGACAGCAGGTGGTGCTATCTCAGCTGCTCGCCCCAGAGGGGATGGGGCGGGACAGGAAGGAAAGAGGCTGAAGATGGCTGCCTGCCTCAGGGCAGACGCCAGGAGACTTACAGCGTGCAGGACGTTTTGGTCGCAGGAGAGGTGGCAGCGATCCCAGCAGATCTTCCCTGAAGGGGCTTCAAGGACTGAAGTGGATTGCCTCTGGCCCAGGTGGTGCGATGTGCTGAGGCTGTGGCAGCAGCAGCGGTGGCAGTGGGGGAGGGCGGTGGCGGCGGTGGCACCGTTTGTGCTGCAGTGACTGTCAAGTTTTCTGCGATGCCCCAGCAGTGGCAACAGCCAAGCTCCGTATGAAGAGCAGGCTGCAATGTTGGGGTCCGCAGCCCCTGGGGCGAGAGTCAGAGACCTACCGCAGTTCTCCTTTGCAGAAGGTTTCACAGACCAGGTTGCACCGTCGCCATCTTGTCGCTTCTCCACTATTACTCTTTGTATATTCTTTGGTGTCCAGTATATAGCAAACTCAATGTGTCCTCCGATCTATGGAGGAGGCTCACATATCCTCTGTGTCTTGGTCACCCCCTAGGCCTGAGACCAGGGCCAGGACCAAGACAGAAGGTTGTCATCCTCTGGGGAAGCACTGGACTCAACTCAAGGGGCAAGCAACCATTCTATATGTTCCTCTTTCATTACATCTTATAGACTCAAGGGAGGACCTCCTTGCTACTGGGGGTCCACTCTAGTACCTGGACCTCAGCCCCCCATTCTAAGATAGGTTGGTAACACTTTTCTTTGGGAAGTTGCTTTCACCATCCTATCAATATCACCATGGGTTGCTTATCTATCTTATTTGGATCTGCTCCTGCCTTAATTAAGTCTTTTCACATTTGCTTTGGGGTTTCCTTTATGGGACCTTCTGCCCCTTTTTCCCCTTTGGGTTCCCTTTCACCTTTTGAACTCCCTATTTCTGCCTAATTAAATCTGTTTCTTCCAGGTCTGCTATTGCCTGCACAGTCCCCCATATTGTCCATCTGCTGGTGGAGATAGCACAGATATCAGAGTTCCATAAGAGGAGAGTGAGACTGACTGCAGCACTTTATCTTTCTTTCCATCTATAAAGGGTACTGCAACTGGTCCTTCAAAGGGATCTTCATATATGGCATGACACATCCACAATTCCCAGGCATAATCCTGTATCCCCTCCATGGTGTTAATCCTGTATCCCCTCCATGGTGTTACACCAGGGAAGGGAGAATGGAATGTCCCCTCATTTAGCCAAGTGGCTCTACTCCCTGACATGAGCCATGTTAGGAATGAGGTGTTCTCATCATGCCATTCCACCCCATAAATAAACTGCCTCAGGAAGGAATGATTGGTAACTGAAGCCATCTTCACCAACTCTTCTCCCAATAATACTATGCCATCAGCTCCGGTTCCCACAACCAGTCTGCCAGGCTTTCCCTTCCCTTCTGCCCAAATTTTCATGTCAGTTCTACCGGTTCTCCTTAAGTATATGGGTGCATTCTCATGTGCATATACCACGGGGGGGTGGTAGGTGCCCTGGATCATAGCCCTCTAGCTGCTATTATTGTGTTATAATTTTCTGAATAATCACTGGGCAAGCCCTCATCTCTGGGGACTCTTCTACCTCCTCTGTCACCTCTATTTCATCCTCCTCTTCTGAGGAGTCTGATTCTCCATGTGATCCCACTTCTGTGGGTCCCATTCACTGTGGGCTACCACAGTGCAGAAGAGTGCCATAGGCAACCCTTTTCCTTTCACTTTCACAAGGCAGCATGCCAAATCACATAACTGATTACTAGTTTGCTCTAGCCAATGGCTTGACACGTCTCTGTTTTCTGCCTGATTAACTGTCTCTTCCTATTTTAACTTCTCCTGTAATCTCTGCACCCCATTCCTAGTGGCTTCCTCCTATTCAGTAGTCACTCAGAGAGCATAAAGCAGGGACTATGCCGCAGCTGCACAACTGTTTTTACCTCTTTTGTAATTGTCCCTTCTCATCAACAGCTTTCAATAATTCCAGCAGTCTGGTTGGCATTTTCATTGTGCCCATGCTCATGCTATAGCCCCCATCTATTTACCAACCTGTCATTGTTGGAACACATAGTACCAGTGGTCCACCTTGGGATTGCCCCCAGCAGATGTTCCCTCATTCCTCTGCCTATCCCATGGTCACTACAACAGGGGCTTCTCTGTAATATCTTGCTATATATGCCAATTGTAACACAGTAGGCCCAAATCTGAGAGGGCTTACACAAAATGTTTACCTATTCCAAAGAAGTCCCCTGGAAGAGAGAGACATTGCTTTATTACACTTAGAGGAAGGTCACCAATGGCAGTGGGTCAGTAATGATGAAAAAAATCTGAAACTTGGGGACAGTACAGCAAGCAGTTTTATAATTAAGCAAGTTAAGTTTCAAATTCCTATACAGGTGTTTATAGTCACCTTGACTAAGAGCGATGACTACATTGTCTGTAGGTTTCTTGGTTACCTGCAACCCTTCACTGTTAACTCTGTGACCTGTTTCAGGGAATATGCATATCCCTCAGAGAACAGCCTTGATCAAGGGCTACTCCCTGGGGGAGGAGCAGAAAGAAGCTAGATATAGGGAAAAGGCAATGTCTGTACACTTACCCCACGATTGCCTTATTCTGTGATACTTAAAAATTATATTACATGAAACATGCACTTATTACATTATTGTTCACAGTTCCTTCAGTTTAGAGTCTAGTTTGGATTAACATTTCCCTGCTAAAAAGGAATTTCAGGCATAAACAATGAACCCGTTTTGGTACTCTTCACTACCTGCCTTCCCCAAAAGTTTGGTGTTATTTCTGTGTCAGAGAAGTTTGGTGGGTCTGAGGAAGGGGGGAGGTCAAGTGAGGAAATTTAAAAGAGGAAATTTAAACTCTGTGTAACAGGCTACTTCTCTGTGTCTACCCTAGTCTGCATTCTGAAAGGATAGAATAAAAATGGAGTTACTATATGAAAGGGCAGAATCAAAATGGAGTTACTGTAATCATCCTAAAACAATCTAACAGAAACTTGGCTCAATTTCACCTGATATAACCATGGCTCAGCTTCCCCATGCCCTTGACTAATTATACTCTGGGTGGCTAATCTTAGCAAGAATAACGAATTATGTCTAGAAAACATTTAGAACTCAAGAACAACAGCACACCACCAGCTGTTTTGTTGTACCTTTGGTTCCTGAAAGAATATAAGATGGAGTCAATATACTCAGTGTGCAGGCATTTTAACATTGCTTAACTTTGTCACATTTTTCTAGAAGTTCACTTTAATTTACCCTCTAATCAGGAGTCAAGGACAGAACTGGTTTCTCAGAGGGAGCTATTTATACTTGCTTTACAACCCCTTCCCCAGCTTGTGTTGTAAACAAGTTAATCTAATCAGCCCTTCATGACCTTCTTGACATAGACCCCGTCACCATGGAAGCGATCATGTGACTGACCCACCCATTTGCCTACTGATCATTACCTGATGTCAGTACCTGTGCTTACCTGTCCCCTTCTTTTTTTATTTATTTATTTTTTTTGAGTTGGAGTCTCACTCTGTTACCCAGTCTGGAGTGCAGTGGCCGCTCCCAGTCACCGCAGCCTCAACCTGCTGGGCTCCAACGATCCTTCCGCCTCAGCCTTCCGAGTAGCCGGAATTACAGGC
>NW_007247445.1:211860-222356 GCF_000164805.1 Carlito syrichta
TGCCCAGGCGGGTCTCGAACCTGCGGGCTCAGGTAATCCACTCACCTCAGCCTCCCAAAGGTGCGGGATTACAGGCTGAGCCACCGAGCCTGGCTAACCTGTCCCCTTCTTGATGATGTGGAGCAGACCACCACCCAATCACCTTAACAACCTTCCCCATCAAGGGGAAAGTTTAAAAAGAATGAATGACTAGAAGCAGCCATTTTCCATTGCTTTGTTAAACTCTGGTGTGTCCACGTGGCTCCTTGAGCTATGGATGCAATGTTTTCTGGCTTTGGTTCCCTCCCCTACCTTGGGGAGGTGAATCTCCTCTCTCTCTAATTTGCTTTCTAAATAAACTATATTTTCCAATCTAACTTATGTGCAATTTTTTGCATCTTTCTTTCCAGTCTCCCTGTCTACATGATTGATTACCTGAAACTCAGGCAAACAGCTAATCACTATGGCAACAACCCCACCACCTTCGTGGTGTTCCTTTAGAATGCTCTTTGCAAAACAATAAACTCCCTTTCCCCACTTCCTGAAAAGAATCTTATAAACCCCCAGCCTCAAGCATTTGGGTGCTGATGCTTCTTGACGCTTCTCTCAGTGTCCAGCCCTCTCTCCCTCTTGGTAAGTGGATAAACTCTTATGCTTACTTGATTGAGCAAATGTTTGCTACCTACAGCACCAACGTAGTAGTTCGACCTAACATTCAACCTGAGGTTTTCCCCATCAAGTTTGGGGACATTGAGGCCAAGTCTTTGTTATTTTATTTCTTATTAGAGAGATTTCCTTTCGTTTTTATATGGAGAAAATTTTCTATTAATTGCAAAGAGAATACATATGTTGATGCCTTGCATGTCTAAAAATTTATTTTCATTCTATCTACACAGCTAATTGGACATTTGGATCTACAATTTTCAGTTAGAAATAGGTAATATTATTTGGGAAACGTTCTTGAATTTTATTGTTAATCATTTCTCCTGTTTTGTTTTGTTCCATCTTTCTAGAATTCTTGTTGCTCAGGAGTAGCCTTCTGAACTGGCAGTCTTTTGTTTTTGCTCTGTGTTGTCTTTGGTAGTCTGGAGTTAGTTAATGTGTGTAAACAAACAGCAACAACAAAAACACAGACTGGAGGCTCTGAGCATGTAGGTTTATCTGTCCTCCACATTCTCCGTGGGCCAGAGGACCAGGCCTTTCCTTGGGAGCCAAAGAGAAGTTTCATTAGGTTTTGGTGGAGGCAATCCTTTCAGAGGGTTTCCCAGAGGTGTGCTCTTCACTGCAGGGCCTTACTCTCTTCAGGCCAAGCTGGTGTCCTAGCCATTTTCAAGGTGAAAATGAAGACAGGCCAAAGACTATCAATGACCTTCAACTTGGCAGACCCTGGCCACAAGCCTCAGGGCACAGGGTTTAGGGTGGGAGGAGACCATGACTGCCAAGGCTGTTAAGGGAAAAGGGGACAAAAATTGACCACCCCATCCTAAACTTCTCCTCACCCACCCACTCCACCTTCCCCACGAAGAGCCAAATTTCTCCCCCCCCCCCCCACATTCCAGATCCTTATGCTGGACCCTGAAACTAGCCAGGGACCCAGGTGTCCTTCTTTATAAGGGGGCGCCTTTCTCAAGAACTCTCTTTTCTGGAAAAACAGCGGCCCTCAGAAAGGGGCACTGCATGAGTCGATCCCGTCTGTCCTGCAACATGTCCATGTCACCCGGAACTGGCAGGTGGACAGCCCACGAAGCCTCACCGCCTCTGGCACACAAGTATGGCCGGCAGTTTTCTCACTGCCCCACCATTCCTTGCTCTTGGCCTCAGTCCTTAGGCACAAGCATTTTATTCTGATTACTTCATTTCCCTCCTTGCTTGGGATGGGAAGAAAACAGCTCTTGTTTAGTTTGTGCTCATGACAGAAGCCTTGCTCTCCCACTCCTTGCCTGGACCAGTTCAGGGAGGGGGCTGGCCGGGAGGAGTTCAAGCCTTCCAGGCCTTGGTTTTCACCCACTGGATCCAACCCTGACGAGCACCACAGCAGGGTTTTTGCTAAGAATCCCAGGTGACCCTGCCCATGGGTGTGGAAAGGGTCGAGGCTGACAGACCCAGGCACTCCGGCATCCTCCGTCCTCCTTCCTGACTGCAGCCTTGGGATCCCTCATCTCCTGCGGAGGCTCGCTGCCAGCGGTGGGGATCTGGGAGAGGGGGAATGTGAGGTGGCACCTCGGGCCCTTTAACCTGCAAGAGTCCCCTGGTGTGGGGTTGGAGCCTGGACCTCGGTCAGGGGAGGGGCAAAGAGCCCCCTTGTGCTGACCGTGGGAGGCACCTGTTGAAAGCAGCTTTCAGCAGGGAAAGGGTGCCCTATTACCATTCTTCTCCATTCAAATGCACAGTCCAATCCTTTGCGCAGGACAACTTATCCTAAGAATTCTGTAGCAGGACACAGATCAACAGCTCAGACAGAAAATTTTAATATTTCAGAAAACCTAAATCGTTCACCATTTGGGAGACTTGGAAAGTAATTATTATTTAGATCTACGTTTATAAATATGTAAAAATGTATGTTCACAATTTGTTAAGCGAAAAAGAAGTGATAAAATAGTGGGTATACTGTTAGCACTCTTTAATGTATGTTATTAATGCAGATAACTTTTTTTAAGGACCAATACTTGTTCCTGGTTACCGCCCTTCAAGTTTCTACTCAAAAGTCAACATCTCAGTGGGGTGGGGTGGCTCATCCCTGTAACCCCAGAGCTTTGGGAGGCCAAGGGAGAAGGATAGCTTGAGATCAGGAGTTCGAGACCAGTCTAAGGAACATAGTGAGACCTCGTCTTTAAGAAGAAATTTTTTTTAATTAACCAGACATGATGGCAAATGGGTGTAGTCCCAGTTACTTGGGAGGCTGAGGTGAGAAGATGGCTTGAGTCTAGGAGGTTGAGGCTGTAATGAGCTATGATTGTGTCACTGCTTTCCAGCCTGGGCAACACAGTGAAACCCCGTCAGAAAGAAAGAAGAAAGGGAGGGAAGGAGGGAGGGAGGGAAAGAGATGGGGGAGGGGGAAGGGAGGAAAGGAGGGATTTATCACTGAAAGGACACAGCATGAATTTAATATATTCAATGAGTAGCCATTTTAACTTTGCCTAAGTCTCACGTTTTTCTAACTGTTCACTTAACTGACTCTATAATCACTAGCCAAGGACAGAATTGGTTTCTCAGAGGTAGCTATTGAAAATTGTTTTACAACCCCCTCTTCAGCTTGTATTTTACTAATTAGCTTTTCTATTTCAAGTATTTTCCTCTACCCATAAGACCCAAGTTAACCTAATCAGCCTTTCATGACCTTCAAGACACAAGCCCCATCAACATAGCAACTGTCAAGTGACTAACCCACCCATCTGCCTGCTATTCATCACCTGACATCAGTACCTATGTACACTTGCCCTTCATGATGACATAGAGCAGATCACTACCCAAGCACTTTAATGACCTGCCTTCATTAAGGGGAATATTTGAAAGCATTCAACCTCAAGTAGCCAGCAGCCATCACCTTACTGTAGACACCTTACTGTGGCCATGTGCTTGTTTGTTGACCTGTGGCCGTTGCCATGTTTTCTGGCTTTGGCCCCCTTCCCTACCTTGGGGAGGTAAACCTCCTCTCTCTCCCTCTCCCTCTCTCTCTCTCTCTCTCTCTGTCTCTCTCTCTCTCTCTCTCATTTATTTATTTATTTATTTTTTGAGTCAGAGTCTTACTCTGTCACCCAGTCTGGAGTGCAGTGGCATGCTCACAGTCAGCCTCAAACCTGTTGGACTCAGGCAATCTTTCCACCTCAGTCTTCCAAGTAGCTAGAACCACAGGTGTGTACCACCATGCCCAGCTAATTTCCTGATTTATTGTAGAGACAAGGTCTCACCAAGTTGCCTTGGCTGGTCTTAAACCCCTGGACTCAGGCAGTCTTCTTGCCTCCACCTCCCAAAGTGCTGGGATTACAGACATGAGCCACTGCACCCTGCTTCTAATTTACTCTTTTTAAAAAATTATTTATTTATACTAATATGGGCTCATGTATATTTGTTTTATACTTTGTGGTACAGATTTTTCAGGTCAGCCTGGGCTTTGAGAGTGTCAGCTCAATGGGTCAGCAAGCTGAGCCCCAGAGAGTGTCAGTTCAATGGGCTGGCAAACCTAGCCCCAGGAATGTTGGCTCTAATGGGCTGTCAAGCCAAGCCCTGAGAGTGTTGCAGTCCCCAGAAGTGTCTTAGCTTCAGAGTCTTGCCTTCTGCCAGCAGCTCTTCTGGTTCAGCCGGCTCTCTGGGTACATGGTTCTTAAGTTCCGACTATCTTCAGCTCTTCAGGTTGGTGTTCTTGTCTCATGCCCAGGAAGATTGAGGGACATGGATGGCCAGAAAGTGAGGAAGCAGGATTTATTGAGAGGAAAGAAAAGCTCCCACAGTGGAAGGAGACCTGAGGGGGTTGTCCTAATTTACTTTTTAAACAAACTATATTGTCTAATCTAACTTCTGTGCAATTTTTTGCACCTTTTATGTAGCACTGGATCACACAACAGACACCCACACTCCCAGCAGCTGTGACTTAACATTGTGGAGGCCCCCACTGGGATTGTGACCTAACAATCATTACCCATATGTCTTACTTTAGGCCTAAAAAGTAACAGGTTATTTCTTTTAAAGATAAAGAAGTTACCTGCTGCTCTGGAAAGCTGCTTCCAGAGAAGTGCTGACGTGAGCTTTTGGAGGACTCTTGCCTCCTCCCACCCACACTCACTCCCACCCCGTCTCCTTCAGTCAATAACTATTTGCTTTTGTGGCACTGACAGGTGGTGGGAGTAGGGAGGGTTTAGATGATGGAAAAGCCTCACCTAATAACACATTTAGATGGTTTTAAAGTCTTCAGCCAAAATTAAACATGAATGGATGAAAATATCCAATCATTTGCTGCTTATCAGGAACACACTTAGTATAAAGGACATCAACCTCCTCCCACCAAGGAAAGACAAGTGAATTGAGCAATTTAAAAAAGAAATCTGAAGTAGTAATGCTTAAGTAATATCTGGTAGACTTTAATAAATCATTAGGCAGGATAAGATGGTCTTTTAAGTGGGAACATGTAACGTTAATCCTCTTGCACCAAAATGTTTTCAAGTCAGAACTGCCCAGTTTCTGTTATCAAGGAAAGACCGTGGTATATGGCTGCTAAGGAAGGGCCCCAAGACTGGGACTTACGTTAAGGCAGACTCTGAAATGGTTACAAATTTGATTTTTTTTAACTTAATCTGCTTATTTAAGACAATTATCAACTCATATACAGTTGTAAGAAATAATGCAGAGTGCTTCCATGTATTCTTACTCAGTTTTATTCAATGGTAACATCTTATGAAGCTATTGGGCAATATGGTAACTGGGATACCAACACACCATAGTCAGGAGAGGCACAATCCTCACTTCAAGGATCGCTCAGGTTGCCCTTTTATAGCCACACCTACTTCCCTACTGCTCCACTCCTCTTTAATTTCTGCCAACCATGAATCTGTTCTCTTCTTATCATTTTGTCATTTCAAGAATGATATATAAATGGAATCATACAGTATGTAGCCTTTGGGATTCTTTTTTTTTTTTTTTTTTCACTCAGCATAATTCTCCAGAGATCCATTCAGGTTGTTGCTTCTATCAGGTTTATTTCTTGTTACTGCTAAGTAATATTCCATAGTGTAGAATATTTCTGTAAATAAACTGGACCACGGTTTATTTAACCTTTTACCTGTCGAAGGATATATAGGTTGTTTTCAGCTTTTGTTTTTTACAAATAAAACTATTATTTACATTTGTGTACAGGCTTTGAGTGGACATGTGTTTTCATTTGTCTTGGTTCTTTTGAATGTATATACCTAGGAGTGGAATTGCTAGATCACATGGTAACTCCATGTTTGTGAGGAACTGACACATTGTCTCCAGAGTGGCTGTACCATTTTACATTTTCACCAGCAATGTATGAGTGATTCAGTTACTCTCACCAGTTTGTGGTTTTCCTATTTTTAAATGTTTTAGTTGTTCTGATAGGTGTGCAATGATATCTCATTGCGGTTTTAATTTACATTTCCCTAATGGCTAAGGATATTGATCAGATTTTAATGTGCTTATTAGCCATCTGTATAACTTCTTCAGTGAAATATCTCTTTATGTCTTTTGCTTTTTCTTTAATTGAATTATTTGATTTTTTTTTACTGTTGAGTTTTGAGATTGCTTTATACTAGTTCTTGATACCAGTTTTTTTGTGTTTGTTTTCTTGATGGGTGGTTTGCAAATATTTTCTCCCTTAAAGGTCTCCCAGTTATATAGTTTCCATTTTAGCCCATGATCCATTTTGAGTTCATTTATGTTCATTTTTTTGCCTCTGGGTAACCTATTACTCCAACACCATTTGTTGAAAAAGCTGTCTTTCCTCCACAGAATTTATTTGGCTCCTTTGCCAAAAATCAGTTAGGAATATTTGTGTGGGACTATTTCTAAGGTTATCTTGCTCCATTGATTTGTGTCTTTATCTTTGCCAATAACACACAGTCTGGATTATTAAAGCTATATAAGTCTTAAAATTTGACAGACATCATTCTTTTTCCAAATGGTTTTAGTTATTCTAGTTACTTTGCATATATATCTATATATCTATATAAATTTTTAAGTAGACACAGGGTCTGGCTGTGTTGTGTTGTCAAGGCTGGAGTACAGTGGTGCAATCATACTTCACTGCAGCTTCAACCTCCTGGGATCAAGTGATCCTCCCACCTCAGCCTCCCAAGCAGCTAGGCCTACAGGTCCATGCCACCATGCCTGGTTTCATATTAAATTTTAAAATAATCTTATCTATATCTATAAACACTCTTGCTGGAATTTTCATGGGAATTGCATTAAACCTGTATATCAATTGTGGAAAACTGATAAATGGGCAACATGTAAGCAAAGGGGATTATGTATTCCTGAAGGCTGGGAAGGATCTGAGATGAAGAGACGGCCGGAGGAGTTAGACTTGAGCTTCACCATCCCTCCAAAATCACACTATTTCCTGAGGGTAAAGGTATCAGCAGACTTGGAAGACATAACACTCAAGGTTGCTCACTGGTTTTCACAGGACTGGGGATGTGCACATCATCTTTTTTTCTTTAACTTTTGAATCAGGTGCCAACAATATAAAGATGGGAGATTTCACATAAAGATCAAAATTCTGGCTGTTTTTGGGGCCACATCCCTGCATGGCAATTGACTGGTGGCAATAAATAGTGACTGCCCTTTTTAAGGACTAGTAGGAGGGACCTGGTGGGGTTGGGGGAGAGCAGGCTGTTTATAGGATTAAAAGTATGGGGCCTGGAATGTTAAAACATCATAAACCTAAGAGAGTGGTGATTAGTGCTCATTACCTCATACTTTCTAGTTACTTCTAGGTCTTGTCTTAGGCAGATAGCTGATAACCCTGCTATCCACAGTATGATCCATTAACTTGCAATAGCATCACCTGGGAAGCTTTTACAAATGCAGACATCTTAGGCCTGCCCCAGAACTACCGCACCTACATTTTAACAAGATTCCCAAGTGCTTATTTTATACATTCAAGTTTGATGCACGTCTACCTCTAATACTTCAGGATGGGTTGCCTAAAGACACAGAGAACGGTTGGAGTAAAAATTAATAGCACTTTACTTATAAATGTTGTTTAGGACAAAATCTATCTACAATTCCAGCAACAAATCAAATAATTTCCTCCAAATGCTCAAGGGACATGTTGAAAAAGAAAAACAGGTAAATACTTAGCCAGAGTATTAAAAATTCTCTTCTGATCTATAATTTGCTGGACATCCATACTATAAAAAGGAACACTGTCACATTTGGGTAAAGAACCAGTGTTCTGATTTACTCAAGGCAGTATATAAATGGAAGCCAACAAAACCCGCTAGTGAACTTGGATTGAATATCGTGGAGCCATAATAAAAGCAAAGTAAAGTTTCAGAAATAAGTTGTAAAGTAGTAGAGTATGATCTATTATACTGGAAAATTATCTCACTCTACCCACTGTCTTGTCCTAGTCCCCAATTTCAAGATGGGGACGCGTTCCACAGGCCGGGACTGGGGGTAGCAGGAGGAGCAGAGGTTGGACTACAGAGGGGACCGGTCAGTGGTTGTCATTGCTCTAGTATCCTCTGGACAGGCAGACATGGGGAAGGGGCGGAGTTCGTTCGTTCTGAGAACTTGGGCCTTGGTGTCTACCTAGGTTCATCAGAGCCGCAGGAAAAGTTTGCTTTTCCCTGGCCGCAGCCTGGGCATGACCTGGGCATGGCAGGAGTCGAGGCAGACACGCTGAAGTGGACGCGCCGCTGGGACGGGAGATGGAGAGGCCACGCAGGCGACGATGCCGAGCGGCTCCGGCGCGGTATGGCTGCAGCCCGCGCGTCGCCGAGCCCGCTTTAACGCTATGGAGGGCGGCCTGCGGGATCCCATCTTCGCTGAGCGAGGTGGGCAAGGCCTCCTTCTCGTTCGACCCCAGCGGTAGGCCTCGAGTTTGCATCCCTCGCCGCGGTCCTTCCCCAAGCCCCAGCTGTGTCTGGAGCCCGGTCTCGCCGGCTTCACCTCGCGCGGTCTGGCCTGACCAGCGTGCTCTGTGCTCGGAGCCTGGGGCCGCCGGGCTGCAGCGGCTCCTCCAGGTCACGGCCCCGCCTCCGCTCTCCCGAGGCCGGCCCTGCCCTTCTCCGGCCATTCGAAAGGATGAATGGGATGCTCCTGGACTTGAAAGTGGCAGGCTGCCTGGGCGACATCTAGGTCACCCTCACCCGTGGTGCAGAAAACGGGCTGGCGGCTGCCGCAGGTCTGGGCTCGCGGGCGCCGCGACAGCCGCTGGGAAGGCGAGGGTTGACGGCGGCGTAAGGCTCCTCCCGCTCCCCTGGCGGCCCGGAAGTCTCGGCTCGGGCGGCGGCCACGCGGGGCTCACCCGCCGCGGCCGGGAGGAGTCGCGGGAACCCGCGTGGAGTCCAGCCCCTCCCCGGCTGAGGGCGTGGCTTCCGACGCCGGCGGGGCCTGCCCCCGGTGGCGCGCCCCTCGGGGCGGTGCTCCAGGAGCCCAGCGCCCGGGAGGGCGCCTGGGGAGTAGGGACGAAAGCCGCGAGCGCGGCGCCTGAGCTGTCCTGGATGCAGCAGAGCAGTCATTTTCTCCAAGCCTGTATGGGGCCGTCATGGCTGCAGCCAGGAGGCCGAAAGGATGGCCAAAGCCTGCTCTGGACTCTGCGGGTTTATCTCGCCGCAGGCGCTCCGCTCTCCGGGTTTTGACCCGGTTCCCCGCCCGGCGGAGACGGTTGTTCCAACGCTTGTGGGCTCGGCAGCGCGGCCCTGGGAAAGACCTGAGACGGCGTCCTCGATCTTAACCATGGGCTGGGGACAAGGGAAGACAGGCCTGTCCTGGCGTCAGCGCGGCCGCGTGTGACCTCGCTTCCGCAAGAGAGTGACTGGACTTGAGGGTCCCAGGAAGAGAACGCCCCCTGAACGTGAGAATATGCCACCGTGGGTGAAAGTTCCCGAAGACCTGGAAGAGCCAGAGGTATTCCAGATCCAGACGCGGCTGCTGGATGCCATGTTTGTAAGTGCCCAGTTCTTGCTTGGGTACCCTGTCTGGGCGTCTCAATCTCCCTGGCTCAAAGCTCTCATCTTCTCCCACTGGCCCAGATGGATCTCGAACCCCTTACAGGGAGCAGGTGAGCAATGCCATACTGCAGCTGAGGGCTCTGGAATCTTCAGATCTCACCGAGGTCGTGGTTTACGGCTACTGCTGGTACGAACTCCGGACAAAGTGAGCGCTCTAGTGGCACCACCAGTGGCAGAAGCCAGCTAGATGTCCAGATGTGGTAAGAAATGTGGTTGGGCGCCCTATTGTGAGATGCGGTTTCAACTTGACTTTTTAAAAAAACGTTGCTGCTCGAGAGTTAGTTTAAAGCATCCAGCAAGGTTCTAAAGTTGGTAATAAATTGAAAACAATTAATTGTGAATGACAAAAGTTTTAAGACAGCCACTGTTAAAAGCGCAACTGACAACAAAACCTGGCTATTTTGCAACATACAAAGTAATTATGACAAATATTGACAACGTAGATTGAAACATATTAGAATTATAGGAAAACCACACAATTTTGTACATAATATAAAGAAAGTGAAGCCTTAAAAAAAATTTGACAATTTTTTATGTATGATTTTAGCATATAAAGAAGGCCAAATATGTTTTTCATGGACTTCAAGAAACAATATTTTAAAAGAAACTTAAAGAGGTCAGAAAGACTGGATTTAGAACTTTAAATTTTTCTGATAGTGGAAAGTTTGTTAAATATTAAAGATTTTAAAAGCATGGTATTATAGCAGAGGATTACAGGTTATTGTAAAATAGCCATTTATTTAACCAAAATGCTAATTTTAAAATTTTTGAAGCTAAGCCTTTTTATAGAGGAAACTTTTTTTTTTTTTTTTTTAGTTGGAGTCT
>NW_007247445.1:222557-259886 GCF_000164805.1 Carlito syrichta
GCTGCCCAGGCGGGTCTCGAACCCGTGGGCTCAGGCAATCCACTCACCTCAACCTCCCAAAGGCGCGGAATTACAGGCTGAGCCACCGAGTCCGGCTTGGAAACTTTTTTTTAAAAAAAAACCAGTAAGTACCAAGAAGGACAGGTAAGGGCAAACTGAATCTGATATTGTATTTCTGTATTGTCATTTCCAGGTCTGAGAAGAATGATGTTGATAATTTAATGGGTATTGCATTGAATCTGTAGATTGCCTTTGGTAGGATGGATATTTTAACAATGTTGATTCTTCCTATCCATGAGCATGGAATATTTTTCCATTTGTTTGTGTCTTCTTGGATTTCTTTGAGCAGTGTTTTTTAGTTTTCATTGTAAAGGTCTTTCACTTCTCTGGTTAGGAAGATGTCGAGGTATTTCATTTTTATGTGTGGTTATTGTGAATGGGATTGTGCTTTTTATTTGGTTCTGTGCCTGCTTGTTGTTGGTGTATAAGAATGCAACTATCTTATGTATATATTCAGCTTACTTTAAAAGGTAAAAAAAAATTATTTTTTGAAATTATAATAAAAATTGTTTATAAATTTTTATTTATATTTTATTACATTTAAATTTTATTAAATTTGTACAATTATAATTAGTTTGACAACAATGTAAGATTTTTAAATTTTATTATAACTTTTATAATTTTTATTAGAGAACAGACCAATGCTTTAAGAAAACCTTGTTATTCTGACACAAGGGCTTAGACGTTGGCCCTGCATCACTGCTGTTGACATTAATTCTTAATTTGTAAACAACTTCGAATTAATTTTATTTTTTTAAATTAGCCCTTACAATTTCACACACCCACCTTTTTCATGATAGTCCCTGGATGAGGAGAGATTGAATAATTTTAATTTTTGTTCCTATGTCTTATAAAGGCAGTTTATTTTGATTGTTACATTTTTCTGGGCTTGGAAATGAGGCCCTCACTGGTGGGATTTAGCAAGAGTTACTTTTTTTTAGTCCCAGAAGCCAAAGCCCTATAACTTTACAGCACAAGGATTGGTTAATAGAACATTTTATAGAATATGCAAAAAACTTAGAACACTTTATTAAAATAAAATCACAGATTATTGTAAAAATTATATTTAACCGAGGCAATAAACTTTAAATAAACTATGCCAAAAGTTACATGGGTACAAGCTTTCTTTTTTTTATTTTAAAGATGTAGGGGTACAATTTAGGATTAGGTATACAAGTGGTCATCGTACAGGTAAAATTTGGGCCTCCCTTTGTCCACACTTTGCCTGGTTTGAGATCAGGTGCTCTTATTGATGTGTCCTCCCCTACTTCAGCAGTATCCCACTACTGCCAATCTCTTTCTTATAGTATTATGGTAAATGTTCAGGATCTGCTTATGAGTGAGAACATGGGGTACTCTATTGTTTGTTTCTGTGATAGATCACTGAGTATGATAGACTTTAAGTCTGACTAAGTTGCTGCAAAATCTATATGTTTGTCCTTCTTTATGGCTGCATAATATTCCACTGTGTATATGTACCACATATTTTTTATCTAGTCCAGTTTTGATTGGTGGCACAGCTGGTTCTACATTTTTGCTATTGTGAATAGTACTGTAATAAACATGCATGTGCAGGTATCTTTTTTGTAGTATGATTTGAATTCCAGGTATATTACCAGAAGGAGGATTGCTTGGTCATATGGAAGGTCAATGTCTCGTTCTTTTAGAAATTGCCACACTGTTTTCCAAAGAGGTTGCACTAGTTTGCATTCCCACCAGAGTGTAGAAGCATTCCTTTTTCTCTGCATCCTTGCCAGCTTCTGCTGTTGTTTGTTTTATTAATGATGACCATTCTTACTGGGGTTAGGTGGTATCTCAAACTGGTTTTGATTTGCATTTTTCTGATGGTTAGTGAGGCTGAGCACTTTTTATGTGTCTGTTGGCTGTCTGTATATCTTCTTTTGAGAAGTGTCTATTCATGTCTTTTGCCCACTTTTTATTGGGACTGTTTGTTTTTTTCTTTTTTGGCACATTTGAGTTCCTTGTAGATCCTGGATGTTAGGCCTTTGTCAGATACAGTTGGCAAATATTTTTTCCCATCCTGTGAGCTGTCTCCCTGCTCTCTTGATGGTTTATTTGGCTTTGTAGAAGCTTTTCAGCTTGATAAGGTCCCACTTGTCTATCTTATCTCTAATGGCATGGACACTTGGGGTTTTAATCAGGAATTGGTTGCCAGTTCCGATTTCCATAAGGATGTCTCCTTCATTTTCTAAGGTTCTTATGGTTTGAGGTTTTACATTTAGCTCTTCCATTCATTTAGAGTTGATTTTTTGTGTATGGTGATAGATAGGGGTCCTGTTTTAATCTTCTGCATGTGGCCAACCAGTTTTCCCAGCACAATTTACTAAATAGGTTCTCCTCTCCCTAGTGGTTGTTGGTAAAGACTTTGTGGAAGAGGAGTTGGTTGAGAAGTTGAGGTTTTGCTTCCAGAATCTCTATCTTGTTCCAATGGTCCACATGCCTGTTCTTGTACCAATAACAGGCCGTTTTGATTATAGTAGCCTTATAGTAAAGCTTAAAGAATGGAAGTGTGATACTGCATTGTGTCTTTTGCTAAGGATTGTTTTGGCTATTCGTGATCATTTATGTTTCCACATGAATTTCTGTTTGTCATTTCCAGGTCTGAGAAGAATGATGTTGATAATTTAATGGGTATTGCATTGAATCTGTAGATTGCCTTTGGTAGGATGGACATCTTAACAACATTGATTCTTCCTATCCATGAGCATGGAATATTTTTCCATTTGTTTGTGTCTTCTTGGATTTCTTTGGGCAGTGTTTTGTAGTTTTCATTATAAAGGTCTTTCACTTCTCTGGTTAGGAAGATGTTGAGGTATTTCATTTTTATGTGTGGTTATTGTGAATGGGATTGTGCTTTTTATTTGATTCTCTGCCTGCTTGTTGTTGGTGTATAAGAATGCAACTGTCTTTTGCACATTTATTTTGTACCCTAAGACTTTGCCAAAGTCCTTTATCAGTGCAAGCAGGTTTTTGACAATTCTCTTGGATTTAAAAGGTATAGGATTATATCATCAACAAAGAGGGATAACTTAACTTCCTCTTTTTCAATTTGGACACCCCTAATTTCCTTCTCTTGTCTAATTGCTAGGACTTCCACACAATGTTGAACAAGAGGAGTTAGAGTGGGCAGCCTTGTCTTGTTACGGTTTTCAAGGGAAATACTTCCAGTTTTTGTCCATGTAGCAATATGTTGGCTGTGGGCTTATCGTAGATAGCGCTTACTATTTTGAGGTGTGTTTCTTCTATGCCTAGTTGTTTAAGGGTTTTTATCAAAAAGAGATGCTGGGTTTTATCAAAAGTTTTATCTATTGACATAATAATGTGGTTCTTGTTTTAATATCTGTTGATATATTTATTTACATTTATGGTCTTACAGATTTTGAACCAGCCCTGCATCCTGGAGATGAAGCCAACTTGGTCATGGTGGATGATTTTTTAAATATGTTGTTTCCAATTTGCTAGAATCTTATTGAGAATTTTTGCATCTATGTTCATTAGGAATATTGGCCTGTAGTTCTCTTTTTTTGTTGGATCTTTACCCGGTTTGGGTATCAGTATGATGTTAGTGTCATAAAGTGATTTGGGAAGAATTCTGTCTTTCTCAATTGCCTAGAATACTTTCAACAGGATTGGTATCCGCTCCTTCTTGTACATTTTATAGAAATTCACTGTGAAGCCATCTGTTCCAGGGCTTTTTTTGTAGGTAGTTTTCTTATAACAGAGTCAATTTCCTGGGCTATTACTGGTCTTTTTATTGTCTCAATGTTTTCTTGCTTCAACCTTGGGAGGTGTGTGATGTCAGAAAGTCCTTCATTTCATTTAGGTTATCAAGCTTTTTTCCATACAAGTGTGCATAGTAATCTCTGATAATCTTTTGTATATCTTCAGGGTCAGTTGTGTTTGATATTTTGCATTTCTGATTGTGTTTATTTGGGCTTTTTCTCTCTTTTTCTTGGTCATTCTTGCTAGGGGTCCGTCAGTCTTGTTTTTTCTTTCAAAGAACCAGCTTTTTTGTTTTGTTTATTTTTTCTATGATATTTTTCTCTTCTATGTCCTATATTTGGGCTTTTATTTTGGTAATCTGGATTCTTTATTAAAGTTAGGGTTTTTATGGTCTTGTCTTTCCAGCTCCCTTAGTTGATTGGTTGGGCTATTAACTCGTGATCTTTCCATTTTCTTGATACGTGTTCATAGAGATATAAAATCCCCTCTTAGAACTGCTTTAATGGCATCCCAGATGTTTTGGTAAGATGTTTTTCATTTTCATTTGTTTCCAGGAATCTTTTAATTTCTGTTTTGATCTCTGTGTTGACCCAGTAGTCATTCAGCATCATGCTGTTTGGTGTCCATTTCTTTTTGGGTTTTGGGGGAATTTTGTTGGTGTTGATATTTATTTTCATTCTGCTGTGGTCTGAGAAGGTGCATGGCAGTATTTTTTGATCTTATGAAATTTGTTTGTGCTTGATTTATGGCTGAAGATTTGATCGATCTTGGAGTATGTTCCATGTGGTGATGAGTAGAATGTATTTTCTGTGGTTGTTGTGTGAAGTATTCTGTAGGTATCTATTAAGTACATTTGGTCAAGCGTCAAGTTGAGGTTCCATATCTCTTTGTTGATTTTTTTCTCAATGATCTATTTAGGGTTGTTAGTAGGGTATTTAAGTTTCCAGCTATAATAGTGTTAGAGTCAATATCTTTTTTTAACTTACTTAGTAGTTGCTTTATAAATGTTGGTGCTCCTGTGTTGAGTGCATATAAGTTTAGGATGGATATTTCTTATTGATGAATTGAACCTTTTATCATTATTTAGTATCCTTTCATATCTTTTAAAATTTTTGATAGCTTAAAGGATGTTTTGTTTGATATTAAGATCATGACTCCTGCCTTCTTTTGTGGTTCATTCACCTGTGAACTCATTTTCTATCCTCTAACTTTGAGTCTGTGTGTATCCCTTGTGGTGAGACAAGTTTCCTGGATGCAGAAAATTATTGGGTCATGATGTTTTATTCAGTTTGCCCTTCTGTATCTTTTCAATGGTACATTTATATCACTCACATTCAGGGTGATTATTGAAATGTGATTGTTTATCTCCATCATGAATTTCTTATAAAGTTTTTTCTTTGTTTTCTTTTAGCTTTTGGGTTGATGTATGTGTGTGTTTTAAAGTTTGCAGTCATGATGTATTCTTTGTTGATTCTGTGTTCTGCTACTTTCTTGGGAAGTGCATGGTCATTCTTTTTTTTTTTTCTTTTTTCTCCTTCTGTGCTTAATATCTTTTAAAGCATCTATTGTAGAGCTGGTCTGGAAGCTGCATGATATCATAGGGATTGGATGTCTGGAAAGGATTTTAATTCTTCATTACTGATGAAACTGAGCTTGGCTATATAGGAAATTCTTGGTTAAAATTGTTTATCTTTGACAACTTTGAATATTGGACTCTAGTCCCTTCTAGCTTTTAGTGTTTCTGCCAATAGGTCTGTTGCTATTCTGATTGGTTTTCCCTGGTAGATAGTCTGACCTTTCTCTCTTGCTGCCTTTAGGATCTTTTTCTTTTGTGCCTACTTTGTGTAGGTAAATTACTATGTGTCTAGAGGTTGGTCTTCTCATTTGATGTCTTGCGGGAGTACTACGTTTCTCTTATGTTTGGATGGTCACATCTCTGGTAAGATGGGGAAAGTTTTCTTAGGTAACCTCCTGGAATACTTGCTTCAAGGCGTTCTCCATTTCCCTTTCTTCTTCTGGGATACCAGTCAGGCATAGGTTAAACCTCTTGATATAATCACACATCTCTTAGAGGCTTTGTTTTTTCTGAGTTTTATTTATTTGTTTGTTTGTTTGTTTTACAGATCAGGTTAGTTCCATGATTTGATCTTCATGTTTTGAGATTCTTCTGCTTGATTAATTCTGCTTTCCATGCTTGTCATCTTATTATTTATTTCCTGGATGAAATTTTTTATGGCCAACATCTCTGCTACAAGTTCTTTCAGTATTGCATCTTGTCTTTCTCGGGTCTTATTCACTCTTTCCATACATTACCTAATTCCTGTTGGATTCTGGAACCAGTCATTGGTGACTTCCATAGTTTGGGCTCTGAGGTCTAATTTTTCAGGCATATTCTTTTTGTAACACTGGGAATTATCTGTGTTTTCCATTAATTTTTTTCATTATTTATGACAGATCTCTTTCTTTTCTCTTTACTTCCCTTATTCAGTGGCAGTGGGAGGAGTTTTCATTTCTGATGTTTGCTCAACCCTATTCCCTGATGTGGGCTCTTAATTTGTTCTATTTTGAAACAGGACTATGGGTGGGAAGCTTTGCTGTCTCTTGTAGTTTTGAGTGTTGAATAAGGTGGAGGATGGGAAGCTAGGATTCAGAAACTACTTGCAGATCACAATGTTCACTTATTGTGGTGTGGGTTCTCTGAGAACCACTCCCCATCATCATTCTATATGACAATGCAGTAGGTATATATGTGCCCCAAGTCCAGGATACAGTAACAGCAATGAGGATAACAGAGAAAAGTAGAATGAAATAAATGGACAAAAATTAAATAATACACACACCCCAAAACAAACTGTAATAGCAACAAAGCAAAACAAATCAAAAAACATCAGGAACAATAAAAAACAGGAAAACCAAACACACACATAGCCAACACCAAATGAAAGGAGAAGAAAAAGAGAGAAAAAAGGAATTCAAATCGAACCCTCATACATGTATTCACACACATCGAACCCTCATACATGTATTCTCTTTTTTAGAGAACAAAAAAAAAACAAAAACAAAAAGAGAACAAAAAAAGCAAAAACAAAAAACAGAAAATTGATGCTCAATCCTTCATGTACACACATAAACAGAAAACAAAAAATGAAAGAAGAAAGAAAAAACTATGAAAGAAAAAACTGGTGCGGGGATGCAGATCAAACCCTCACATACATATTCATGCACAAAGAAAAAATATTAAAAAATTAAAAAACAAACAAATGAAAAACCAGCCCTCTTGTGGCAAGTTCTTTAATTGTTCCTCTCAGCTGCCCCTCTACTGTTTCCTGCAGAGCTTTACCTCATTCACGATATCCACAGTGTCCGGCGCAGGGAAGGAGGAAAGGGCAGTAGAGGTAGAAGGGGCTTCAGTCCTCCGTTCTCATTCTAGTGTGGTCAGGAGGATCCCCTCTGATGGGAGATATGGATTGTCTCTTCTCCAGGTACTGGTGGGGGCACCCCAGTCAGGCTTATCCTGGAGTGGAGTCCTCCTGTTGCTGCTGATGTCCAGGCTCCTCCTCTGTTCATCCCTTTCAGTCATGCCCCAGTCATGTAGATCTGATGTTCAGAAGATTGCTGGAGAGGAGGGGGTTGGGTCCACCCCAGGCTTACCGCTGATCTCTTTGGAGGTCTTCCTTGTCTTTTTCTGACCACACCCTTTGTCCCATGGCTGAATCAGGGTGGCGGTTGGGGTGTGTAAGACTCAATACTTGTCCTCTCCCTCCAGAGTTTGTGCTTTCAGGATATTCTCAGTGTGTCACAATCAACCCCTGAGTAGTTAACCTGCTAATCACAATCAACCCCTGAGTAGTTAACCTGCTAATCACAGAGATCGGGTCAGGTCTGTCCATCCATGGTGAGCAAGCCAGAGCACTCTCCTGCCCAGTTTTCAAAATGGTGGCAGGGTACCTCTTTCATCTTCTCCAGTGGGGTTCTGCCTCTGGGCTTCCTCACTGTGCTCCTCCACAGCCCATGCTGCCGGTATCTGACCAGACGCTGGAGTGGTGAGGCAGAGCCTGGAGCTGACAGTCTCTCCTGGCAGCTTCTTCCCAGTAAGGACTTTGTTGATTTTTAAAAATAGATGGCACCCCTCAGGAAGCACTACAGACCAAGCAGAGCAGCTGTGGCACCAACCACTTCACCCTGGTCACTTACTCCCAAGCACCCACTCAGTTAGCCACTCACATGCCAACTGACTCACCAACATGTACTCAAAAATTTCTATAGACTCACTCACTCACTTGCACTGGGACTCAATCGCTTAGTCCAGTGGACTCCACTGCCATCTGCCTGAGAATCTCTTTCATTTTTTTAAAGCTCAATTTTTCTAAGTAATTAAAAACCTTTTAAGGCAAAGCATTTTAACATCTGGCCATAACGGCAGTTAGAACTGGAGAAAAAGTTACAGAAGCTTACAAAACAGTTGAAGGAGAGAATTGTTATTTTAGACCTTTTTAAGAGAAAAGGTTGAAAACAGTGCGATATACTAAAAGTTGAACTTAGAAGATACAAGTCTGAAAAACTGTTAAAAAGCAACAGGTGGCCAGGCACAATGGTTCATCCTGTAATCCCAGCACTTTGGGAGACCTGAGGTGAGAGGATTGCCTGAGCCCGGGTGTTAGAGACTAGCCTGGGCAACTTGGTGAGACCTCGTCTGTACAATAAATCACAAAAACTAGCTGGGCATGGCGGCATGTATCTGTAGTTCCAACTACTTGGAAGGCTGAGGTAGAAGGATTGCCTAAGCCTAAGCAGGTTGAGGCTGTGGTGGCTATGAGCATGTAACTGCACTCCAGCCTGAGTGACAAGAGCGAGACTCCAACTCAAAAATAAATAAATAAAGTAAATAAAAAGAAACAGGTTATAGAACTAAAAATTGAAAACTTCTGTAATTTTGTTAAGAGCAAATTAATATCTTAAATAAACCTTGTTTTAATATAGGGGAACAAAGTTTAGAAAGACTGTTATAAATAATTTTTAAAATTATAACTAACTCAATTACATGCAATATTTTTAAAATAAATTTCCCTTTACAAATTTTATTATGACTTATACAGACTATTTTATGACTTTCTTGGGCTTTTTGTTTTGCCCCATACTTCCCTTTTAAAAAAATAACCAGTTATTATATTTTAGGAAAAAATTTTATTATACAATTTTTTTTACATACAAAATTATTTTTGTAACTTTTAAACCAAAAATACATTTTATACCTATAATTTTTTTACATTTTTTTAACTTACTGTGTTTTAATTTTTTTATAAGTAACCTTTAAATAACCTTCAGATTGCATGAAATAACCTTAAATTTTAGTGAAAATTTAAGAGGCAAGAAATTTTGAACTGTCTGTTAGATATTAATATTTTATAGATGAGATCCTTTACATAATTTTTAGAAATATTTTTATATTATAATTTCTTTAAAATTTAAAGTGACCCTGACATTTAATGAGCTCTTAAAATAATTTAAGATTTTAAATTATATAAAAAGCTTATCCATAAGCATTATTTTATTTATATTTACTTTATTAATGAAAATTGAGATTATAGATGAAGCTAGTTATTATTTAAGTTATTTTTTAATTAATTTTAAAGACTGTGAACATCAGGTGTTACCTGATGTAAGAATTTTAAAGAATTCCAAAGTTAAATACATGGGCATTTTACAATAACTTAGATGATTTAGCTTAGATGATTTTTTTTTAACCAACAATTTTAAATTAGTTTTACTTGTCAAAAAAAATTTCATACAAATAAATATTATTCTGGTCTTGGCTAGGTTCATAGTTTTATAACCCTTGTGACAAACCCTGATATTTTAAAATATTTAACAGAGGCAAATGTAAAACTGGTTTAATCAGTAGACCCAGACAGAAATATATACTGACAATTTTGAAGATACTTTTATTAATAATTTTAAAGCCATTTTTATTTACCAAAGATTGTTAAAGTCATATGAACTTGGAAAGCATTCAGACTTATTTATTTAATTTATGAAGACTTATTTCCTTATAAGCCAATTTGGTAGCATGCTAGACAAAACTCAACATGCACATACATTTAAGCACATATACATACACACATATAAACAAAGATAAAATAAAAGCTGTGGACAAAATTTGGGTAAAGCAGTTTAACATTTAACACTTTTTTACCTTTTTTTTCTCTTTAGTCTTAAATGAGTTTTTAATGTTTACAATTTAGTTAGAACTGACTGAACTGTATAAGGAAAAGAAAATTTTTACTGATACTTGAAACAATGAGTTTTATGTCAACAACAGTAGCTTAATAATGATAGCAGATTTAAAGTAGGCAGAAAAGAGAGCTTAAATGACTTTATTTAACCCTGTAGTTACAGTTTAACCATTTGAGCTCTAAAATTTTCCTGTTGTAATTTGCCCATTAGCTTTAAAATGTGCACGACCATAGGCCTTAATATTTAACCAACTGGAGTTTCAGAAAACCTGGCGTGCTTTTTAACCTTTTAAAAACCTAAACAGTGAAATCAAAGAAGAAGGCTGGACAATAACTGAAAGTTCCAGAGGAGAGACTATATGCAGACACCGAGAGGGGAACTGACATCTTTTGAAGAAAAAATATTGACAGTGAGGGGTTGGTGACTTAGCCTAGTCTCAGGGCCTAAAATAGTGTGGTAGGTCAAGAATGTGATGCTTATGGAGAGGGCTTCTGCTGGCCGTGACACCAACAGTCATCACTCTTCCTCTTACATGTCTCATTTTTCCCATTGAATGCTGGAGGTAATTATGGGACTCAGAGCCCCAGATGACCAATTCTTATTTGTGCCTTCCGGACGGGACATGGCTTCAGGCTTGTAGAATTTTATTTGAGGTCTTTGCTTGCATGCCATGGGAACAGTTCTTCTGATACCTTTGTGAGACCCTCAGTCACTTGAGAGTGCCTGTTTTCACAGACTGAAGGGAATAGTACCTCTTATCTTCAATCTGGTCTGGAGCCAAAGTTCATAATAAAGAGGGACATCCTTTCTGCAGGTTTTGCTAATGTGCACACATACACACACATTAACAACATTTATCTTGGAAACTTACAGCCATGAAATAGCATTAAGCTTATCAGAGCTATCTTATGTTAGTAATTGCAGGTTAACCATGGTCTAAAATGCGTGCATAAAATCAAATTTTAAGACCCAGTTAGCTAGGAATTTTAGAAATATCTGGTTTGTCCTCTTCCAAAAACAAAACCCACTGGATGTTTAAATTGTTTCCAGTTACACCCTAAGGACCAACAGTATTCAAAATATAAACCAAAGGTTATTCCAATACAAAGCACTAATGAGTTAGGGCCATGCTTCCCTGGTACCTACAAATTGGTCCATGGGACACAAATGGGAAGACATTCAACTCTTGGCCTACAATTCAGTTTGGCTTACCTATAAGCATGTCTGCTTCAAAGATGAGCACTCCAAGTCCTGTTCTGTCCCAGCCTTTCCCAGAGGGTCCCTGCCTAGGTCAGCAGGATCATACCTTGGAGAATCTCCAGAGTGAAGAGGGCTTTGACAGCTGCATGGGAACAGTTTCATCAACACTGGCCAGCCCCAAGGAGCAGGGTTCCAGTGGAGTCATCAAATGTTTTAGTCTGGTTTAACGAACAAACTGCTATCCTTCGTGGTTAATTAAAAATGAGAAGCAGAGACTGGAAGAAAAGGGGGTTTAATATCTACAACCAGGTTAGGGACAGTTGACATTATTACCAAAAACCCACTCAAAGCAACATAAATTTATTTCTGTATTTATACCTAAAATTTATAGCTCTTCACCCACCCAGAGTTTGAAGCCTACATGCAGTTTCAGCATCACTCAGAATTTTCTGACCATGAAAGTCTCCTGGTCATGCTGACATTTTTAGGTAACATTTTTGGAATTTAAAACATGTTTCTTTTACAGTTTTCCAGAGGGAGGGGCAGATAATTACAACATTTGGAAAGAAGGGAAAATCACAGCATTTAAAAACAATAGCTTTAAATTATTTTAGAACACAATTATAACAGTCCCCTGTTTCCAGAGCCCTAGCCTATAATAGTTCAAAGACCTCATATTAATAGATTTTTTTTTTAAGTAGGCAGTGCCTGCATCAGGCTTTTAAACACATCCCTACTAGCCTTAAATCACTTTTCATGTCTCCTAACTATCAGGTAGTTTGGCATAACTGACTGTTTCTTCTCCAGCACCAGCAATAGCTTAATAGATAAAATTGACCTTCCAGTCCAGTTGTGCAAAAGCTGGGTTATCTCTCTTTGCAGACAACATGATTGTATACCTTGAAAACCCAAGAGAATCTGTCAAAAACCTCCTTGCACTGATAAAGGACTTTGGCAAAGTCTCAGGGTATAAAATAAATATGCAAAAGACAATCACATTTCTTTACACCAATAATAAACAGAAACCCAAATAAAAGCACAATTCCATTCACAGTAGCCACAAAAAAATAAAATACCTTGGCATCTTCCTAACCAGAGACGTGAAAGACCTTTACAATGAAAACTACAAAACACTGCTCAAAGAAATCAAAGATGACACAAACAAGTGTAAAAAATATCCCATGCTCATATATTGGAAGAATCAACATTGTGAAGATATCCACCTTACCTAAGGCAATCTGCAGATTTAACGCAATACCCATCAAATTACCAGCAACATTCTTCTCAGACCTAGAAAAAACAATACAGGAATTCATATGGAACACAAGAATACAATACAAGAATTCATATGGAACACGACCAAGAATAGACAGAACAATCCTCAGGAAATAAAAAAGCAGGAGGTATCACACTACCAGACTTTAAACTTTACTATAAACCTACAATAAGCTGGGCTCGGTGGCTCAGCCTGTAATCCCGCGCCTTTGGGAGGCTGAGGTGAGTGGATTGCCTGAGCCCGCGGGTTCGAGACCCGCCTGGGCAGGCGAGACCTCATCTCTACAATAAATAAATTTAAAAAAAAATCAGCCAGACGTGGTAGCGCGCACCTGTAATTCCAGCTACTCGGAAGGCTGAGGTGGAAGGATCGCCAGAGCCCAGCAGGTCGAGGCTGCGGTGGCCGGGAGCGGCCACTGCACTCCAGTCTGGGCAACGGAGTGAGCCTCCAACTCAAAAAAGAAAAAAAAAGCTACAATAATCAAAACAGCCTGGTACTAGTACAAGAACAGGCATATAGACCAATGGAATAGAATGGAGATTCCAGAATCAAAACCTCAATTTCTCAGTCAACTCATCTTTGACAAACCTCCACCACCCACCACTGGGGAGAGGAGAACCTATTCAGTAAATGGTGCTGGGAAAACTGACTGACCACAAGCAGAAGATTCAAACAGGACCCCTGTCTATCCCCATACACAAAAATTAACTCTAAATGGATCAGAGACCTAAATATAAAACCTTGAACCATAAGAACTTTAGAAAATGCAGAATGCACCCTTATGGAAGTTGGAACTGGCATCCAATTCCTGAGCAAAACCTGAAATGCACAGGCCATAAGAGATAAGATAGACAAGTGGGACCTCATTAAACTGACAAGTTTCTGCAAAGTCAAAGAAACCATCAAGAGAGCAGGGAGACAGCGCACAGACTGGGAAAAAGTATCTGCCAACTCCATGTCTGGCAAAGGCCTAACATCAAGGATCTACAAGGAACTCAAATGTGCTGAAAAGAAAAAAAACAAACAACCCCATTACAAATTGGGCAAAAGATATGAACAGATACTTCTCAAAAGAAGAAATATGAGCAGCCAACAGATACATGAAGAAATGTTCAACCTCACTAATCATCAAGGAGATGCAAATTCAAACTACGCTGAGATACCACCTAACTCCAGTCAGAATGGCCATTATCAATAACTCTAAAAATAACAGATGCTGGAGAGGATGTGGTGAAAAGGGACCACTTCTACACTGTTAGTGGGAGTGTAAACTAGTACAGCCTCTGGAAATCAGTGTGGCAATTCCTAAAAGCTCTAAAAATCGACCTTCCATATGACCCCACAATACCCGTATGGGGAATATACCCCGAAGAACTCAAATCAGTCTATAAAAAAGATACCTGCACACGCATGTTTATTGCAGCATTGTTCACAATAGTAAGATCAAGGAAGCAAACATGCTGTACATCAAAAGAGGACTGGATTAAAAAATGTGGTACATATACACAATGGAATATTACGCAGTCATAAAAAAGAACAATCATGAATTTCACAGCAACCTGATTGGAATTAGAGTTTAAAATACTGAGTGATCTCTCACAGAAACAAAGATCTATCACATGTTCTCTCTCATAAGTGGACCTTGAACAACTACCGTAATATTATAAGAAAAGGATTAACAGTGGCGGGAAACTATAGGGGGAGCAGGGAGAGGAAGAAAGGTGGGATTAACTGTAGTCAATATCTGTCTGGGGAAGGGGAGACACACCTCATCAACAAGGGTGCCTGAACAATGCATATTTGTATACCTAACCCTTAACTACCCCACAATTTTAAAATAAAAAATATATATTAATTTAAAAAATGGCCACATTCCAAGGACAGTGTAAAAAAATAATGTGCTTTTAAACTTAAACGACTTCTATGTCTGGCTTAACTCAGCTACAACATCAGTTTCTTATTACACATTTCTAAGTATTTTCTAAATAACTGTTTAATATAACCAAAATGGCCTTTTCTCAGCTTGTAACAGTGAGACCTGATGACAGTTGCTTAGAACAGAGGTCCATGGTTATAGCATCATCCCTGTTCTTGTAGCCCTTGTCTCTTCTTTCTCCTCTTGCCTCCTGGCTGCCCACACCTTGGGTATCACCAAGGCACCCTTGACATCTGGGCCATCCCCCAGACTCCTTTAGGAATCTGGGGCCCCAGGATGCTAGTCGTTGATCCTAGAAATGTGGGGGTGAGATTGGAATGGGAGGATGCCAGGGCTGGGCCCTCTGGTTGTCAGGCATGTCAATTGTCTCACTCTCTCCCTCCAGCTTCTTGGAGAATGTTAGAATGGTCTCAGTGGTTCCAGGATCCAAGGTTCCTGAGAATCCTAGGCCTAGAATTCCTGACTCAGAAGTTCCATAAACAAACCTTGAAAGTGGTGGAAAACAGTCCTGGCTCTTGCCCTCTCCTCCCCCGTATTCATCCTGCTGTTGTTTTTCCTGGTACAGTTTCCAGCCCATGTGACTTAGGCCAAGATGTAGAGTTTAGGTTGTGGCCAGAACTGGAGTGGTTTCAGATTGATTTAAACTCTGCCCCAGCCTGATGAATTAAGGGAAAACCATCTATTTTGGGGTGTCTGTCCTTGCTCTGAGTCCTAATGTAAATATATTTTTCTAAGTTTTCTAATTAAAGAATAAAGTTTTAAGGAAGTAAATAGTTCCTTGAAATTGTGGTTGGTGCACTGGAGGTTACCACTTCAGATAATTCTGAAGCACTGATGAGGTATGTGGCCCTGAGCTTAACTCTTTTTTGTTGTTGTTTTGTTTTGTTTGTTTGAATCAGAGTCTCACTCTGTCACCCAGGCTGGAATGCAGTGGCATGCTCAGAGTCACCGCAGTCTTAACTGCTGGGTTCAGGCAATCTTTTCACTTCAGCCTTCCAAGTGGCTGGAACTACAGGCGTGCGCCACCATGCCCAGCTAATTTTTTGATTTATTGTGGAGACAAGGTCTTGCCAAGTTGCTCAGGCTGATCTCGAACTCCTGAGCTCAGGCAGTCTTCTTGCCTCTGCCTCCCAAAGTGCTGGGATTACAGGCATGAGCCACCATGTCCAGCTGAGCTTAACTCTTAACTGAAACTTCCCAAAACTGAAAAGAGTCTAAGGGCACACTTGACTAGGGTCAAAAGGGTCTAGAAGCCAAGTCTTAAGATGCAGTATGGAACCAAAAATCTAGGTGATGTGATGATACTGTCTGGAACTGAACCAGACTCATTTAAAAACAGTAAGCCTATAATAGGTTAATATAAAATACATACAATGAAAAGCAAATATTCTCCAAAACAAAAATATGGAAAAAGCCAGTATAATTGTCAGTGTAGCTGTTTTCTATCCTTGTAAATTTCTTAATAGAAGACAACTAGCTTGGCTTTCATCTTCTGCATTCAATATTAATTATTATCTAGCTTAGGTTATGTGAAGAAAATTTAGCCTTGCAGAGCGGTAAGTGGAAAGGGAGAACTTCACAGACCTCTTGAAAGGGCCTCTGGGATTCTCAAGAACACTTGCATTTCTGCATTACATACCCATAGAGAAAATGGAATTGGGGGTGATGGCGACACTGCCATAGGTAAAACTCACTTCTGAGGGTGAGGAGCCATCAGAAGGAAGCCTATGGTTTTCCCCAGTAGAGAGTTATGTCATAGTAAATGACCTAGAAGGAATCCTACTTTCTGGGAACAAATTGCTATGACCTTAGCCAAATTGCTTAATTCCTTCAGTTTCTGTCTTTACGATGAAGATAATAGCAGCATTTGACCCTATATGAGGTTATGAGGTTAACCGTTAATATATTTGGGGCACTTAGGACAAGCATCACATGCAGTAACTATGAACTATTTCTAGTAGAGATCAATCAGTAATGAGAGAAAAAACTATCGATGAGCTGTTTTTCTGTAAGAGGCAAATCTGGGATGTTCATCAAACATCCCCTTTTGTCCCCTTTATGGTCAATAAGAAAATGGCACCACCATTGTGGCTCAATGGTTCAGGCCAAAAATTAGAAGTCTTCCTTAATGCCTAACCTCCTGCATAAAATCCATGAGCAGGCCAGGCTCAGTGTCTCAGCCTGTAATCCCACGCTTTGGGGGCCGAGGTGAGTGGATTGCCTGAGCTCGCGGGTTCGAGACCCGCCTGGGCAACTTGGCGAGACCTCATCTCCACAATAGATCAAAAAATTAGCCGGGCATGGTAGCGCGCGCCTGTAGTTCCAGCTTCTTGGAAGGCTGAGGCGGAAGGATCACTGGAGCCCAGCAGGTCAAGGCTGTGGTAGCCGGGAGCGGCCACTGCACTCCAGTCTGGGCGACAGAGTGAGACTCCAACTCAAAAAAAAAAAAAAATCCATGAGCAAGCACAGTCAGTTTGGCCTTATGCCCTCTCCTGCACCTGCACCTAGTCCAGTTCTATCCTGTCTTGCCAGGACTACTGAGACTCATTCTAACATGTCTTGAGGATTTCTTCTGGTGATGTTTTACTCTGTCTTTCATCAACCAAACTTATTATTTCTTTATGTCTCTATTTCATTTATTTCTAACTTTAAATTTTCTCTTAGAATCAGGAGGTACGTGTGAAGGTTTGTTACACAGGTGATGTAAGGTTTGTGATGGTGAGGTTTGTGCTTCTGATGAGCCTGTCCCTCCAACCCCTGTTGGTGGTGAGCCGGTTCACAATGGCTGGTTTTGCATCCATTATACCTCCTGGGCCCCTCCCATCTTTAGCAGTGCCCAGGGTCTATCTTTCCCATCCTTGTGCCATATGTGCCCAGTGTTTGGTACCCACTAATGAGTGAGAGCATACACTATTTAGTTTTTTGTTTCTGTGATAATTTACTTAGAATGATCATCTCTGGCTACATTCATGTTGCTGCAAATGACGTGATTTTCTTTTTATGGCTCTGTAGTATTTCATAGTGTATATATACCACATTTTCACATTTTCTTTATCCGTTGCACCATTGATGGGCACTTGCGTTGGTTCTATGTTTTGGCTATTGTGAATAGTACTGCAATAAACATGCAAGTGCAGGTGTCTTTTTGGCAGAAAATTTTATGCTCCTTTTGGTATATTCCTAGAAATGAGATTGCTAAGTTGAATGGGAAAACTATTTTTATTTCTTTGAGAAATCTCTAAACTGCTCTCCAGAGAAGGTGAACTGGCTTACATTCCCATCAATAGCATATGGTCATTCCCTTTTCTCTGCATTCTCACATCTGTTGTTTTTTTTGAATTTTTAATAATGGCCATTCCGATTGGTGTGAGATGGTATCTCATTGTAGTTTTTATTTTCAATTCTCTGATGATTAGTGATGTTGAGCATTTTTTTTCACATTTGTTGGACACTAGTATGTCTTCTTTTAAGAAGTGTCCATGTCCTTTGCCCACTTTTTAATGGAGTTATTTATTTTTATGTTTGTCAATTTGCATTCCTTGTACATTCTTGATATTAGGCCTTTGTCAGATGCGTAGTTTGTAAATATTTTTTCCTATTCTGTGGGTTATTTCTTTTTTTTTTTTTTGAGTCGGAGTCTCACTCTGTCACCCAGACTGGAATGCAGTGGCTACTCCCGGCCACCGCAGCCTTGACCTGCTGGGCTCCGGCGATCCTTCTGCCTCAGCCTTCCAAGTAGCTGGAAATACAGTTGCATGCTACCACGCCTGGCTAATTTTTGATTTATTGTAGAGATGAGGTCTCACCAAGTTGCCCAGGCGGGTCTTGAACCCGTGGGCTCAGGCAATCTACTCACCTCAGCCTCCCAAGGCGTGGGATTGCAGGCTGAGCCACTGAGCCTGGATGGGTTGTTTCTTTATTCTGTTGATAGTTATTTATTTATTTATTTATTTGCTACACACAGAAGTTTTTTAGCTTGATAAGGTGAATTTTAGTTTTTGCTGCGTTTGCTTTTGAGGACTTAGTCTCAAAATTGGTTGCCTAGGCCAGGAGAGTGCTCCTGGATTTTCTTCTAAGATTTTTATAGTTTGAGGTCCTACATTTAAGTCCTTGGTCCATTTTGAGTTAATTTTTGTCTTCTGCCTATGATTAACCAGTTTTCCCAGCACCATTAGTTGATTAGGGTGTCCTTTCCCCAGTGTTTGCTTTTGTCAACTTTGTCAAAGATGAGTTGGTTTTAGGTCAGTTGTTTATTTTCAGGCTTTCTATCCTGTTCCGTAAATCTTTCTTTCTGTTTTTGTATCATTACCATGCTATTCTGGTTACTGTAGCCTTGTAATAAAGTTTGAAGTCTGGGGTGGTATGATGCCACTTACTTTGTTCTTTGTGCTGAGGACTGCTTTGGATACAGGCTCTTTTTTGCTCAGCAACCAGATTTAATTTTTTAAATGTAAATCATTTGGCTCCCCCTCCAAAAGGGACCCTATAGTTTTCCATTCAACTTAAAAACCCAAACTATGTCTAAAGCTAGCAGAAGAAAATAAATAAAAATCAGAGCAAAGCTTGACATTGAGATTTTTTAAAAAAGACACAAAAGATCAACAAATCAAGAAGTTGGTTTTTCTTTTTTTTAATTTTAGAGTTGTGGGGAACAAGTGAGGATTTGCTACATAAGTAGGCTGCATGCTGGAGACTTGGGCTTCTAGGTGGCCCTCTCTCCCCTTAGGAGTGAACCAGGTAAACTTTGTGTTGCCACATGCTCCCTCCTTCTTCCTTCCCTCCTTTCCCTAGTAATGCCCAATGTCTTTCCATTCCACCACTGTGTAGTGTGACGAGTGTGCAGGGCCCACTTATGAGTGAGAACATGTTGTATTCAGTTCTTTGTTTATGTGATAGTTCACTTAGTATGATGGAATCCAGTTGCATCCAAGTTGCTGCAAAGGCCATGATTTTGTCCTTCTTCATGGATGCACAATATTCCATCATATATATGTACCACATTTCCTTTATCCAGTTCACTTTTGATGGATATTGGGGTTGGTTCCATGTTTTTGCTATTGTTAATAGTGTGGCAATAAACATACGTGCAGGTGTCTTTTTGTAAAACGATGTATGTTCCTCTGGGTATATTCTCAGGAGAATTGCAGGATCATATGGAAGCTCAATTTTTAGTTCTTTGAAAAATCACTACACTGTATCCTATAGAGATTGAACTAGCTTACATTCCCACTTAACAGTGTAGAATGTTCCTTCTTCTCTGCAGCCACACCAGCACCAGTTTTTGTTTTGTTTTGTTTGACTTATTAAGGATAGCCATTCTTACCTGCATTAGTTGGTATTGCATTGAAGTTTTAATTTGCATTTCTCTGATGATTAGGAAAACAGCATTTTTTCATGTTTGCTGGCTGCTTGTACGTCATCCTTTGAGAATTTCTGTTCATGTCCTTTGCCTACTTTTTTTTTTTTTTTTTTGAGTTGAAGTCTCACTCTGTCACCCAGACTGGAGTGCAGTGGCTGCTCCCGGCCACCATAGCCTCAACCTGTTGGGCTCCAGTGATCCTTTCGCTTCAGCCTTCCAAGTAGCTGAAACTACAGGCGTGCGCTACCATGCCTGGCTCATTTTTATTTTATTGTCGAGATAAGGTCTCACCAAGTTGCCCAGGTGGGTCTCGAACCCGCGGACTCAGGCAATCCACTCACCTCAGCCTCCCAAAGGCGCGGGATTACAGGCTGAGCCACCGAGCCCAGCCTTTACCTACTTTTTATGGGGTTGTTTTTCCTTTTACTTCATTTGAGTTCCTTGCGGATCCTGGATGTTAGGCCTTTGTCAGATGCATAGCCTACAATGTTTTTTTTTCCAATTCCATGGGTTTTCTCTTTACTCGCTTGATGGTTTCTTTTGCTGTGCAAAAGCTTTGCAGCTTGATAATAACCCTCCTGTCTATCTTGCACTTGCTTATAAGAACTTAGTCATTAATTCATTGCCTACTCCAAATGTCCAGAAGGGTGTTCCCCATGTTTTCTTATAAGATTCTTATAATTTGAGGTTTAACACTTAGGTCCTTGATCTACTTTGAGTTGATTTTTGTATACGATGATAGGTAAGGCTCCAGTTTCATTCTTCTGCATGTGGCTAGCCAGTTTTCCCAATACCATTTGCTAAATATGGTTTTCTTTCCCCAATGTTTGTTATCAGTGGCTTTATTGAAGATGAGTTAGTTGAGGGATTGTGTTTTTATTTCTGGATTCTCGGTCCTGTTTCATTTGTCTATGTGCCTATTTCTGTACTAGCCATCTTGGTTACTGTAGCCTTGTAATATAGTTTAAAGTCTGAAGGTGTGATACCTCCAGCTTTGTTCCCTTTGTTGAGGATTGCTTTGGCTATTCTGGCACTTTTTTCTTCCTTATGAATTTTCATATTCATATTGGCCAACTCAGCTTTTATTTCCTGCACTGTTTTTGTTGGCTAGGTGATCTGTGCCTCTGTCTTCTCATGGCTTTCCTTCACTTTTGCCATTCATAGTCTGAATTCTGTGTCTGTCATTAGGGACAGATCATTCTGTATGGTTTCATTGCCTGGGGTCAGGGAGGACTTTTTGTGAGTGACTCATTAAGGCTTTGGGGATTGCCGGTGTTTTTTCATTGGTTCTTCCTCATCTGTGAGAACAAGTTCTCTTCTCATTATTTTGTTTTGATTTGGTTTTGGTTTTTAATTAGATAAGGTTGCTACTGTTGAGGTGACCTTTTGTGGGACATTTTTTATTTTTATTTTTATTTTTATCCCACAGAATGCTCCCCTGTTGTGTTGCACCCCTTCTTCCCCTGAGAGTGGCAGTCCATGAAGGCCCACCCAATGTGGGTTCTGCTGCTTTTCTGGATCTAGCTGCTCTAGAAGGTTGCCACTGTTTGGCTGGTGCTAGGGGGTGTCTGTGGGGAGCGGATGAGCACTTTACAGACAGCAGACCTGGAGCAAAGGTAAGGCCCCAAGCGAAGGCAAGGTCCCGCTTGGTTGCTACACACCTTAGCCAAAAAGCAAGGGATGCAGCATGCTACACGAAATGACTCAGAGCCCACTCAGAGCCCACACATCTGGGTTCAAATAGTACAGATAAAGCCTTGGTAACAACAAGATAACTGTGGAACAGCTTGTCATTTAGGTAGCAGCAAAATTCTGTTGTAGTTCCCTCATAGACCTTGAATCCCTCCCAACGTCCTTTGTGCTTATTATAAAATAAACATGCTGAGCTAGTTCGTGGCTACTTCTCCATCAGAGGAAAGTGTCTCATCTGGCCCCAACTTTTCTTTATGACTTTGTGTCTGTGCCTTTCTTATTCTCTTGCTGTTCTCTCTCGGAACTCTCAAGAGACAGCCACGTGGGCCACAGCAGGTGTCTGCAAGGTATCTTGTGATGTGAAGGAACAGAGATTGAGTTTCTAAGGGAAGCTAGTAATCTGTGTCTCTAGAGAACCCTCTGGAGAAACTTACTGGTCTGTGAGATGTACGCTGGCATAGACTTTGTTCTGATCTCCTTCTCAGGGGCTGTATTATTGTCTCGGATGTTGTAATGGGCTCTCCCAGTTGGAACCCAGTCAGGAGGTGACACTTGAAGAAAACATCCATCTGTGATGGTGGCTGTGGGCTCTTTTTTTCCCCCCTTGGTCTCTCTTCCCCCAGGGAAGTGTGCAAATGACTTGGGTGATGGTTATGGCTATGGGAACGCCCAAAGATTCTCAGTCTCTGGGATTTTGAGGTGGATGGGAGGGAAAAGTTGGTCAGGGAGGGCTATGACAAACTCCCCAGCTTTCCCTTGACTACCCAGTGGGAAACAAGACCCCTGGCTGCTGTGGTCATACTGCAGGGATAGCTGAACCTTTTCTGTTGTATAAGTTCACACAGGGAGAGAGAGACCATCAGGTCAGCAGGCACCATGCTCCCTGCCACCTCCAGCTCCTCCTCTCTTGTCTGAGGCTGGTGGTACTCAAAACTCAAAGTATTTTTCTGCAGCGATGTTTCTCCTGTGGACTGGACTGGCTGGCCTGGACTCTGATCCCAGCTGTGAGCACTTAGTGAAGAACGGGAAGGGGGATGGCCCCCTGGCCACTGTGGCAGCACTACAGGAATGGCAGTGCCATCTGCTACCCAGAAGCATTCACATGAGGAGAGAAGGTTACTGGGAACTCCTCTGACTCCCCTCCCTCACTGCTTATATTGGGGAAACATGCCCTTGGGGCAAGTGAAGGTGGCAGGGATCTTTCTCCATCTGGGAGCTGGACACCAAATGCTGCCTGCTGGAAATGAGTTCTCAAGGCAGTCTGGATGTGGGTGTTCAGAGCTCAGATGGATTCTCAGCTCCATGTGGGCTCTGGCAGCGTGCTGTTATGCCATATCCAGGCCATTTCCCATGTGGGACTGGAGTCTCATGAGACTGGGGTTGGAACCCTAGCAGTCCATGTTAGCAGAAAGTGCTGAGTTCTATTTTCCCATTTTTCACATATGCAGCAGCTCTCAGATTCCACTGTGAGCCAGATGGGCATGGGGCCTCCCAGTTCCAAAACTGACTTCCCCTTCTCTCTCTTCCCTGCTCTCTGTGTGTCCCAAGAGTCCTATGTGGGATGTGGAGTACATCCTTCACCTCAGCCTGCTCAAACTGCACTCTTAAATCAATTTTTCTTTCCCACAAAAACAAGGCAAAGCCACAGCAGGTCATGAGGAGTTCATAAAAACTCAATGAACTGCAATGGCCATGTCAGGAGGTTGCAGGTTAAACAAAACTCACAGAGACAAGCAATAGGAGAGCAGCTTAGAACCTGAAACCCAAGCAAAAACCCTGTTCCTTGAATGGTGGGGGGGGGGGAAGCACATATCCCCTCCTCTCCCTCTACTGGTTAAAGGGGATTCTGGCTTTTCATGCTCAGGGCAACCACTATTCTCCCTCCTGGAGGTGATAGGTAGTTCTATGATGAAGGGAAGAGGGGAAGTGCACAATGTGGTAGGGCAGGAATATAAGGAAACGTAGCAGAGTGGTTTTTCATGAGCAGATAGAAGTATAACTAGCTGTAGTATGTGATCCCATGACTGCAGCAATATCCAATATGGGATCAGCCCTAGATATGAGGGAGGGGGGGAGGGAAAGGAGAGGGAAGGAAGGTATTGAACATTTAGGGCTATTTAGGGTAATTGCCTCTTCCTGTACTGCTATTCTTGAGAGTGATGCTCTTGATCCCCATGAACCAATCAAACTTGATGTCCCCTTGAGCCAGATTCCCTTTCTGGGAGTCCAGTGTGATCTACCTGGATCTTATTCCATTTAAGAACAGAACAGGTCTTGACATCCAATATAGGGGGCAAATGTGTACAGGAAACAACTAGGTCTGAGTCAGAAAGATTTGGTCTTCTGGTAATTTCCTGGCCAATTAATTTAATTTTCTTGAGTTTTAAGTTTCTTAGCCATTAAACTGCAGGTGCCCTCAGAGTTGCAAGAAAAATAAAATGAAGATTCTAAGCACAGTGTCTAATGTATAGTAAAATACAAATTTAGTGGGCTTATTTTTTTCTTACCTTTATATATGATTATTTCTTTCACCCAAGCAGACCTTTGATACTCAAGCTGACCCATGGTTGGGGATCCCATTTGCACAGTGGGAGACTAGTGCAGTTTGTATTGAGTCTATGTTTACCATTTAAGAAACATCAAATTCCCCCAGGGACCTCCATGGGCACCTGTCTCTCACTCTGTAGCAGCTTTCCTCCATTCCTCTGGGTTCTGCAAATGTGTCCCCACTCCTTGGATTAGGCTTCTAATCGATGTCTACTTTTATATGGTTGTGATATATAGTCTTTGTCAATTTAATAGTTCAGATTATAGTACTGAACTTTTAAACCAAATACTAATCTAGGTGTTGCTGTGAAAGTACTTGGGGATGTTGTAAAACATGTACAGTGCATTTACTGTAGTATAAAAAATCCTGCCAGAACTTCCAACCTGAAGCAAGTCCTAGAGGTTACAGCCACATTAGCTCCACAATCACATGAGCCAATCCATTAAAATACCTGTTTCTCCATCTTCCCACATACACAAACAAGCGCACACAATCTTATAAATAAGTAAATCTGAAGAATATGTACTAAAATAGATATTAAGTATGTGGTATCATGGTGAAAGTAACATAAACAGAGATTATGGATTCAGGGTTGTAAGTCAAAAGTTTACAATGGGCTCTATCAGTTTATTTACCTTAGGTTATTACCTAAGTTAAATATTACCTTAGTTAAATAAAGTCGAGATGTCACAACCCCCTTGGTTTACTGTAGAGGAAAGTGTGCAAAGGCTTAGGGAGAGTGGAGAGCTAGAGTGGACTTATAATGTCAGGCCTGCTCACTCACACAGGAGGGTCTAGGGAACACATTTCTCACAACATGAAAAATAATGGTGTGAGGGAAGCGCGGTATCCTGAAAGAGCTCTGAGATCAAATATTATAGTGGGAACTGCAGGACTGGGATTTTTAAATGCAATAAGGATAATTGGATCCAGGGGTGGCAAGGACTATGGGGCTGTCCTTAATCACCAAAGAAAAGGCTTCTGTGGTTACCATATTGGTTAGCATAGTCAAAGCAATAATCAGAATGGTTTGATTCACAGAGACCAGCATTGGGTGGTTGTTTGTGTTACCCATAGAAAAGAACCAGATGGGCAATACCAAGTTCTTACTTGTTCTTTAAAAAAGGAAGAATACTATTAATAGGTCAACTGAATAGAAGGCTAACTTAAAATAACAAAACACAGATTCACAGCCCTCAATCAATTCCCAGACTTGAGCCAGTTTGCAGACCCACAACCCCTTAAATGAAGGGGAGACTGGGTCATATTGAGGAAGAATGCTGCTACATTGCCAAAAATTTATATTATTCATCTTTCTCCCAGTCTTCCCCAAATGAACCTATGGCTTTTACCAGGATAACTATGACTTGTGGAAAAGGAAATTTTCAGACATTTGGTGAGTTACTGGACACGGGCTTTGATTTGAAACTAATTCCCAGAGGCCTAAAACATTACCGGTCCACCAGAGTAGGGGCTTATAGAAGTCAGGTGGTCAATGAAGTTTTAGTTCAGGTTTTCATATCACAGTGGGTCTAGTGGGTGCCAGAACCCACCTTGTGGTTGTAATAAACACATATTCAACAACTGTCAGCAACCCTACATTGGTTCTCTCACCTATGGTTTGAGGACAAGTATAGTAAAAAGGGTCAATCGTAAGCCACTGGCTCAACATAGTAAAATAGTAAACCAAAATTGAAAGTACGTTGTGTGCCACATGTATTCTTTCCAAAGGGTGACCTCAGCAGAGGAAAATTTAAGTAATTAAGTGAATAGGATGACCCATTCTGTGGACAGCAGTCAGTCTCTTTTTTCAGCCATTCCTGTCAGTGGGCAGGAACAAAGTGGACTCATAAACAAAGTGGCCATGATGCAAGGATGGAGATTATGCCTGGACACAGCAACAAGGACTTCCACTCACCAAGGCCAACGTAGCTAAGGCCACTGTAGTGTGTCTAGTCTACCAGAAGAAATATCAACATTGAGTACCCCATATAGCACTAATTCCGGGGGTGATCAGCAAGCTGCCTAGTGACAGGTTGAGTACATTAGAAACTTCCATCTTGGAAGAGGCAATATTTTGTTCTAAGTGTATGAATTTTCCTTTTCTGCCCTCAATTCTTCTGTCACAACTACTGTCTAGACTTGTAGAATGCCTTATCCACCTTCATGATCTTCCATACTGCGTTGTTTCTGATAGAAAACTCACCTGACTGTAAATGAAGTATGTCAAGGGGCCAATGCTCATGGAATTTACTTTCATATCATATTGCCCATCATTGTGAAGCAGCTGACCTGGTAGAATGGTGGGTTAATCTTTTGAAGACTCATTTACAGGGTCAGCTAAGTGACAATATTTTGCATGACTGGTGTGCAAGGCACTGCCTTCTCCAGGATGCTATATGTGCTCTAAATCAACGGATAAGTTATGGTGCTGTTTTTTCCATAGCCAGCATTCATGGCTCCAAAGAATCAAGGGGTAGAAATGTGAGTGTCACCACTCACTATTACTCTTTGTGACATACTATCAAGCTTTTTGTCTTTTGTCCCCCAACATTATGTTCTGTTGATATAGAAGTCTTGGTTCCAAAAAGAGAAATGCTTCCACCAGAAGACAAATGATTCTATTGAACTGGAAGTTAAGATAATCCCTGTCCACTTTGAGCTCCTCCACCACTGAATAAACAGAAAAAGAAGGGAGTTACTGTGCTGGCAGGGGCAATTGATCCTGACTACCAAGGGGAAATTACTTCTGTTCCACAATAAAAGAAAGAATATCTGTGGAATACAGATCTCTCAAGGTGTCCTCAGTACTACCCACTACCATGCCCTTTGATTAAAGGCAATGGAAAACTATAGCAACACAACTCAGGAATTAATGTCAAGGCCCAATTCCTTCAGAAATGAAGATTTGGGTCACTGAACCTTATAAAGAACCACGGCCAGCTGAACCAAGACCTGAAGGCTAAGGGAATACAGAAAGGGTAGTAGAAGAAGGGCCTCATGGGCCCCTCCGTAGAAGGAGCTGCCTGGTGCCTGGCCCTACAGAAAGGTCTGCTGGAGGGGCTGTGCTTATCATTACTTAGTACTTTTATCTCCCCCATGAGGAAGCATTTGCTTCACCCATGAACTTAGGCACTGTTTTCTTATTTGTAAAGGGGGTTTAGCTACAGGGATGAGGTATGTGGGCTTCCTGTGCAAAATAAAATGCATCAAAGAGAGCTGTAGATACAGCCAGGGCACTGTCAGGAGTATCTGGGACTGGAAGGCAGAGTCAGCCTGAGAGGATCCATCCCCTACCTCCCACCCCTGGCTGCCCCCACACCACCCTCACTATCCCTTTATCCTGGGACTCTGAACAGGAGGAATGGGGAGGACTCTGCTCAAAAACCTGTGCTGAAACCTCCACAGTGATGTTCAGTTGGTACTTAGGGGACCAGGGAGAGCTCAGAGCCAGTCTTCCTAGTCCTACGTCAGATTAGTGTCAGTGGGTAGAGAAGACCCATATGCTTCATGCAGAGAAATCATCAGGACTTCCAGGAATGATCTCAAGTTTGAGGTTTTGCAAGGGCCCTAGGAAGACTGGGAAGAGGTCAGACTCTCTTCATTCTCTCATGTATTCAATATTTATGGAGCAAGTGTCTACTGTGTGCCAGTGAGTGCAATCCAGAATTCACCATCTCTGCCCTCAGGGAGGTGACATCGCAGTGGGAAGGAGCCCAGGAAGACAGAAAAGTGTGTCAAGCTTCCCTTATTAAAGGAGAGGTGGTCACTCCATGAATCAAAGGCTCCCCACATGGAGGCTTTGGCCAGCCTCTCATTAGTGCAAGGCCTGCCCATGCCAGGCCTGCCAAATTGGGGATGGGCAGTGGGGGGCTGACTCCACAGGTGGGGGCAAGAGACTCAAGGGTATAGCCATTGGTGGGGAAACTCTGGGAGGGCAATGAGGAGGAAAGGCCTGACACTGCTGCTCACTTCCTCCTCACCACCCCCAGCACCACAGTCCCCATCCTAAGTACCTGGCTGGATCAATAATCAGTGGGTTTCTGTCAGTCAGTACCCTGACTCCATGTACTCTAGCCTTCACACAGCTCCATGTATCTGGCTCAGCCCTGGAATGTTATACCTACCTTCTCCCAGCCTAGGGCAGCAGGCAGGACCCACTGGGGCAGAGCCTGAGAGTAAGGAGCTCTAGGGTGAGTTCATGGGAGAGAATGTGGGAAGGGAGCAGAGCTGGGCCACACTAAGCAGAGCTCCCAAAATCTAGGATGAAACCAGGATCCTGAGAAACTCAGACCAATCATATGATGAACTGCAGTCTGGGAAGACTTCCAAGAGGTGGGTTCTTGGCCTTGGGATTCACTGAAAGAGTGGGAAGATTTTTCAATTCAAAGACACATGGAAAGTCAGTCATACTAAAGATCTTTTCTTCTCTTGCAGCTCTAATAACAAACTTCAGCAAAGCTCAAAAACCACCTGCAGAGTTAGAGTCATCTCTAGCTCCATTCCCAGCTCCAGAGCCACAGCTGACTCAAGCAACAGCTCTAGAAAAATCTAAGGAGCTAGAGCCAACGCCAGCACCCAGTGTGGCCCTAGCTCAGAGCTCCAGCAAAACCCGTCACCAACTCCTGCTCCAGTGCTGAAGCAACCCCAGCAGGAGCACTAGCCCATCTCTGGAGTTACATTCAGCTCCAGCTCCAGCTGTAGAGTGCCAGCCAGTGGTACCAGCTCAAGACACAGAGTCAACAACAGAAACTGTTCTAGTAGCAACTCCGGTTCTAGAAGCCCCTTCCCCACCAAATCCAGGGCAAACACTCCCAGCAGCTCCTAGCCAGCGTCAGCTCCCATCCATCTCCCCAGTGCTAGCTCCTGCCCTGGAGTTTCCCTGCCCCTCTTGACAATTGCCATTTGTTTTAATGTTTTTCTCCTTCACATTTTTAAGGTTTACTATATCTTATCTTATGCATGTCCCTATTCTGGATTTTTAAAATATCAGTGCAATCGCTGATATTTAAATGAGACTTTTTGTGTGGACTCATATATGAATAAACTGATTTTTTATTTGCTTGTTTTTTATAAAAATAATTCAGGCCGGGCTTGGTGGCTCAAGCCTGTAATCCCAGAACTTTGGGAAGCTGAGGTGAGACGACTGCCTGAGCCCACAGATTCGAGAACAGCCTAGGCAACTTGCCAAGACCTCATCTCTACAATAAATTAAAAAATTAGCCAGGTATGGTAGTTCCAGCTACTTGGAAGGCTGAGGTGAAAGAATTGCCTGAGCCCAACAGGTCAACACTGGGGTGGCCATCAGTGTGCCATTGCACTCCAGCCTGGGCAATGGAGTGAGACTCCAATGCAAATAAATAAATAAATAGATCAAAAGGGAATTCCCACATAGGTAAAAGTATGTATGTTAGGTATAAAACCCTAATAGCAAATATTTTCATAATCTTAGGGTAGAAACTGCTTTCCTAGGACATGAGAGACAGAAGACACAAAGACAAACCACAAACTGGAAAAATATTCTTTATAACCCATGACCAAGAAAGGTTTAATATCCTAATGATATATTATAGGTACAGTAAATATATGAGGTCTTTGTACCATTAGGATATTAAACCTTTCTTTGGCCATGGGTTATAAAGAATACTTTTCCAGTTTGTGGTTTGTCTTTGTGTCTTCTGTCTCTCATGTCCTAGGAAAGCAGTTTCTACCCTAAGATTATGAAAATATTTGCTATTAGGGTTTTATATTTAACGATTATATATATATTATATGTATATATAATTTTTTTAAAGGATAAAGGGCAATCACATACAACTCAAAAAGGGAAGCAACACATAATGACTTGCAAATGTCGGTGCTGCTTGGCCTCCCTGAAGACATGACTTACAAATGTACACATTCCTAAGATGCCATTCGTCCCATTAGACTGGCAGGATTTGCTATCTGGTTACAACCTGCACTGATGAGAATATGGGAAGAAGAGGCCCAGGAAACCACCAGAGACATGTTCATGGCTACATGTCTCATTAAAGTTGTAAACATGTGCCCCTTTAACCTAGCACTGCTCACCCTAGAGATTTATCCCTCAGGAACCATTGCATGGTTTCTCCAGATTGATTTCAAGACCACTTATCACAACACTGGTTAAAATAGCAGGGAACTGAAAACATCACTGACATCTATGTATAGGGAAGGACACACAAATTCTGTGCAGCTGCTGAGGTGGGTAGGTGTGGGGGTTTCTGTGTACCCACAAGAGAAGTGTCAATGAAACTGCTACCTGACTATCAGTCTGTGTTGAGGGTCTATTTTTAAAGTGATATATATATATGGAATAAACACACACAGACAGACATTCATGTAAATGAATCTTTGAGAGTGTGTGACTGATGAACAGAAACAGGGAGAAATGAATGAGAGACACAACCTGAGAGATGTAACCAAACCATTAATGATGCTCAGCTTTGCTGAGTTAAAATTTCAAAATATTTTATGTCTGCTTCAAGTAATACTTAAGTATTTTACAAGGTGCATGTCATTTTTATAACTAAGATTAACTTTTAAATACTATCAATTTATCATTCACTGTTCGGCAATTAAAGTACATTGCCTAGTTTTTAATTGTTAAGGTGTTTCTTACAAAGGCAAACAATATTTATCAGAGTAAATAAGGAATTCATATGAATGAAGAATAAAATAATGGATGAAGTCCTTCCAGCCAGAAGCAGCTCTCTTCCCACAAGGTTTCTCCCTTCTTGTCCTCTTTCCTTGACATTTGGGTGTAAGACTGCAGCTCTTCGTAGCTGGCTGGGGAGCCCTTCAGGCTGTGAGCTTATCTGTAATCTTGTATCCCCACAGGGGGCATTGCCCAGTCAACCATGCATATCTGGTGCATTTTCAGTGTTTGTGAATCTCAGTTCACTCAGCAGCCTTTGCAATTGAATGTTGGATCATTTTCATTTGTCACTACTATAACAGTACTGAAAGAAATGTGTACATTCACAAATACCTCTTTTTTAAAGAATAGATCTTTCCACATGGAATTTTGGAATAAAAATGTATACATGTGTTTAAGGTTCTACCCATAGTTTCCACCATCTGAGTTATCTTTATCAAGTTGGAGCCTCATTGAGAAGAGAAGGGACTGCAGACACTGAGGCTGAGGCCTGAAACTGGAGGGACAAGCCCCAGTGAAGGCCATGATGGGACACAGAGTGAGCAGGCAACAGGAAGGCCTCACCCCAGCTCATAACTCAGTTCTAAGTAAAACACCTGGCCCTGCCTCCAGCACAGAAGAGAGGACAGGTCGGACCACCCTGCTCTCCCTCCAAGCACAGAGCCCCTTCCTCTCAACCAGGAAAGGAAGGTCAGGGAGTTATAGAGACCACCTTAAACATGCTGGAGCAGGTGAAGTTCCCCATTTCAACAGCAAGACACACCTAGCTCTGTAAGCAGAAATCGCCTTCACAAAGCATATCGGGCACTCAGAAGCTGCAGGAGGTCAGAGCACCAGGCTGGGGGCTTTGAAGCAGGGCCCAGCCCCAAACTTTCCCCAGGCTCCTCCAGCAGTGACCCCCCAGCCCCACCCTTGTGCCATCCCTAGCCCTGGTATCCCTCACATTCAGGATCTGTGCAGGAGGGGGTTCTGCTTCCTACCCAAAACCAGAGTGAGGAGGAGGGGTGAGAGCCCTCATTTCCCTCAAGATAAGGTCAGGGGAATCCACCTGTCTGAGGCTGTTGAGTGAGGCCCAGGTCAGTAGCCTGTCTCTTGTCTGCTGAGAGATAGAGCCCCCCACAGTTATCATCAGCCCTCACAGGGAGGAATCTCGTGGCTCTTTCTGAAGGAAGAGAGAGAGAATTCCTCTATTACATGGAGGAACAAGTGAGAACAGAGAGCAGCAAGGACTAAGGGAAAGGCTGCCATCAGCTGATCAGGCCCTTGAAGGTAGCAGCCAGGCTCTGTGGCTTGTAGAAAGTGGCCACAAATCAAACCCACCAAAGTCTCCCTCAAAAAAAAACAACAACAAAAACACCTTACATAATGACAGGCAAATAATCCTGGGCCCCCTGATAGCCCTGAAAGCTAGAGATGATGAACCCGGAGATGATGGTAAGCAGAATGGCTGGATCAATGGGCCCATTCCAGGGTTGCAGGCAGCTCAGTTTGGCTGCCTCGCACTGGGTGGGGCCCTGTCCCTGGGTACTCCATCACCCCGGAGTGCAGGATTTCACACAGGACCATCACTGTCCACAGGAATAAGAACACAAGCTGAGGGTCCTGGGCAGACCTGTTCTGCAGCATCTGAAAGCAGGAGCCCCAGTAACGGGCTCAGCCAGAGACACCACATCCATGCTATGTGAAGAAAGGTTTTCCTGAGGAGTAATAGTATTGGAGCGAGTTAGGCCTGCCAGGCAGAGGGAACAGAGTGGGGAGAGACAAGGAGCAGACACCAGCAGGGGGCCAGTGGTGGGGGTAGGAGCAGTCAAAGTGTAGGGTTACTGGGCATTTACTCTGGCCTCTGGTCTTGATGTGAATGACTTCTCTGAACCCTCATGACAACTCCATGAGTAGAACTATTATCCCCATTTTACTGATGAACTAATAGAGGTTTAAACTTGCCCCCTCTATGACAGAAAACAAAACAAGCCAGAATTTGAGGCTAGAATTTGTTAGAGCCTCTTATGGTCTACCTGCTGATGAGGCTGCACCCAGATGCTGCAGGAGGGACCACTCAACTCTGAAGTTACATGAAACTCAGGTCCTGGTGCCCAGCGAGATGCTTTGTCCTTCCTGAAAATTGCATGATTCTGGATCTGGGTGACCTGCTGTAACCACGATGGGCCCTTCCTTGGCTGCCTCAAGCATAAGAGGTGACTACCCCACTACCCAAATTCAGTTGAGGGCTTAAGACCAAGAGGGTGCTATTCTGGAGGGAGCAAGAACCTCCGAGCACCAGAAAGCTGGCTGAATAAAAAGATAATATTAAGAAAAAGCAGAGTTCAAAGCCAGAGAGACACAGGTTCTTGTTTCTGCTTACCTCCTTCTAGCTGGGTGAACCCAGGCAAGGCTCTGAGCTTTCATCTCTCCATTTGAAAAATAACTGGGCTTGCCTGAGGAGGTGATGGGAAAATTACCCAAGGATTCATCAAGAACTCTTACCTGGTACCTTGACCCCATTAGCAGTCACTGCCAGCCAGTCACGGTTTTCCTCTAGGCAATGTCCTGAAGGGTCCTCCTTAGGTGACTCTTCCAGCTCTCAGGAGTATTGAGCATTATTTGAGTTTCAGAAGATCCAGGATGACAGTATGTTGTTGGTGTGAGTGACTCAGTTCTGAAAGGACAGCCGGAAGCACTCCGCTCACCATCCAGAGAGTGTACTGTGATATCCTGGAAATGTCCTCCAAAATTTAGGTACACAACGTTTCCAAAAAGAATATTATCATATATTCCTAGTTACTTTTTCACTTCATATGAGCACTTACACATTTCATTCAATCTTTTAAAATATATTAAATATGATTTCAGCAACTGCATAGTATCTCAATGTATTTTGTATATAAATTGTGTTTTAGTTCTAATTTAGAAATGTATTGCCAATAAAAGTTTTGACTTTTAACTTAAAACTTGCCATTTAAATATTCTTTAATAATTCCCCTGAAGCATTAAAGTCCATATGAAAAGTAAGTTTTTACAGTCTTTTTTTTTTTTAGCCTTAATATGCTTTATTATCATATACTTCTGAGGAAATTCTAACTGTTGTTATTTTTGCATTGACTAATTTTTTTTCATTCAAATAACATTTTAAATGTGTACTTTAAGAATGGTAATGAAGAAATGTACTGGAGAATAAAACCCACCACAGTTACTGGCTCATCTTGGGGTGAATTCCTGCTTCACTCTTTCCTTCCATCACTTATTCAGTCACTATTCACTGGTCCTGGCTCTGTGCCAGCTCACCTTTATCAGTGGCCTGCAGTCTGGAAGCACTTTCTGAGGTAGGTTATTGGGATGGGGCTTCTCTTTAAGACAATGGGATGTTTTCTGTCTCTGGGTAGACAAATTGAAAAGCAATGATTTGGGCGGCCATTTCTCCTCTTGAAGCTCCAGATTTAGTGCCAACTCTAAAACCAGCTCTGTGGCTAGTGATAGCCCTAATGCCTGCTCTACCATCAGATCCAATCATAACAATAGCCCCAGCCCCAGCCATATCGCCAGTCTTGCATCAGCTCTGGAGTTATAGTCATTTCTGACAGAGGCAGTCTATAGTAGAGGCAGATCTAGTGCCCAGCTACAAAGCTTGAGCCAACTTCATCACCAGATCTTGCAGTGTACCCTGAGCTTAGTCCAGCTCTGGCTTCAGTGTCACTTTCAGATTTAGATACAATATCCCTTCTAGTGTTAGAGCCAGCTAACTCTAGCATCAACTCCAGAGCTACAATCGCCTCTATCGCCAGCTCTAGAAAAAGGTTCAGGGCTACAACCAGCTCCATCACCATCTCTGGATCTAGAATTACTTCCTACACCATTTGCAAAGTTATAGGCAATTACAGGTCCAGGGCTAAAGCTAGCTTCAGCACCAATTCTGGCAACAAAAACAGAGCTTCCTGTAGAGTTAGAATTCTCTTCAGAGCTAGTACTAGCACCAGAATTAGCTGTAGTACCACCTCCTGAAAGGAGCAATCTCCATCGACAGCTCTAGTAGTAGCTGCAGCAGTCACTCCAGTACACTAGTTAGAGCAGCTCCAGGGTTAGAGCCAACTCTAGAACCGGCTTAGGCACTGTTTCAGGAGCTACATTCTCCAGACTTGGAGCTACTACCAGTCATAGAGCTGGAACTCCATAACCTTTCATTTTAAGTTCCTGAGAGAGAACCAGCTTTCAGCTGTAGTTCCAGTGCCACTTGCAAAAGTCTGAGCTGGCACCATCTCCTGAACTAGAGCCAGCTCCATAAGGATCTTTGACACCAACTCCAGACATAGAGGCAACTCTATTACCACCTCCTATGCCAGCTCTACAGCTTGAACTAGATCCAAAACCAGCTCCATAGATAGAGTACCGGGTTTAGAGAAAGAGCCAGATTCAGCAGCAGCTGTAGCACATACTCTAGAATTAGAACTCGCTGCTCTGGCCTTCATTGGCCAGTAGTTTCTTCAATTTTATGAGTTCTCTTTTTACTCTCTTCAGAGTGTCCTTTGATGCTCTAAGGTTTTGAAATTTTATTATGTCCGATTTATTGTTGTTGGGTTTTTTCTTTGTTACTTACACTTTTTGTGTCATTTTGGGAAACCAATGCCAAATCTAAGGTCATAAAGAATTGCCCCTATATTTTTTATAAGCGTTTTAATTTTAGCTCTTAAATTTAGGTGTCTGATCAATATTTGGTTAATTTTCATATGATATTTTGCTAAGGTCCAACTTTGAATTCATTTATTCGTTATTGTATATGTCTGCATGTATAACTAGCTACAACTTTCAGTTAATGGATAATCTTATATTTGTTTCCTGTAGGGTATTTTCATTAGTTTCCAAGTTAAATTGAAGACTAAAAGTAAACAAATATTTCTTAAATAAATTTTCTAAGGTTATACTATACGTTCTGAAAAAGATAGCTTGTAAAGCCCATTGAAATAGGGCAATGTCCTTGTCCTTAGCAATGCCGCACTGCCCTCTATTGGCTCCATCGGAAAATGGCACAAATGCTTCAGGACTCCTGGCTTCAGGGAAAAGCAGACGTTCAAACTTAGACATCTTCACAATCTTGCGTTATATCAAAACAAATTCTGTAAGAGTCAATGTTTTTGGAGTTGTTTATAGTGGGAGTCATTGTTTTGTCATTTCACATTATTAAAAAAAAAATAGTTCTCTTCCCAAGCGCAGTATTTCATTGATTGTTTATGGAGGGGCTGAGTCAGAGACTGGATCCCAGAACAGAAAGTAGAGACAAGGTCGCTGCCTCACAGGACCATCAGGGTGTGGGGAAAGACTGTGTTGAGAATAGGTGGTCTGCATCACAGCTATTTGTGTCTGGTTTAAAGAAAATAGTATATTAAACCAAAGCATATTGATGGGATCCTTCTGATTATATATACAATAAATACATTTCAGAACATTTGAAAACTATCCATCAACATATCTGGATACATTCTCCAAAATTTAGATACAGAATTTTTCCAAAAAGAATATTATAATATATTCCTAGTTATTCACTTCATATGAGCACTTACCCATTTCATTCAATCTTTTAAAATATATTAAATATGATTTTAGCAAATACATAGTATCTCTTAATGTATCTTGTACATAAATTGTGTTTTATTTCCAATTTAGAAATGTATTTTTAATAAAAGTTTTAAATTTTCACTTAAAACTTGCCATTTAAATATTCTTTAATAATTCCCCCAAAGCATTAAAATCTGTATGAAAAGTAAGTTTTTACAGTCTTTTTTTTTTTTTTTGGCCTTTTTCTTTTCTTTGACCTCTTTTTTGTTTGTTTGTTTTTTGAGTTGAAGTCTCACTCTGTCGCCCAGACAGGAGTGCAGTGGCCGCTCCACTACCGCCTCGACTTGCTGGGCTCCGGCTATCCTTCCACCTCAGCCTTCCAAGTAGCTGGAACTACAGGCATGCATTACCACGCCCGGCTAATTTTTTGGCCTTAATATGCTTTATTGTCATATACTTTTGAAGACATTCTAACATGTTGATATTTTTGCATTGACCATTTTTTCACTCATATAACATTTTAAATTTGGACTTTAAGAATGTTAGAGAATAAGAGCCAGGCTCAGTGGTTCAGCCTGTAATCCCGCGTTTTGGGAGGCTGAGGTGAGTGGATTGCATGAGTACGCAGGTTCAAGACCCGCCTGGGCAACTTGGCGAGACCTCATCTCTACAATAAATCAAAAATTAGCCGGGCGTGGTAGCGCGCACCTGTAATTCCAGCTACTTGGAAGGCTGAGGTAGAAGGATCGCCGGAGCCCAGCAGGTTGAGGCTGCAGTGGCCGGGAACGGCCATTGCACTCCAGTCTGGGTGACAGAGTGAGACTCCAACTCAAAAAGAATGTAAGAGAATGGGAAAAATATTTGCCAACTGTGTGTCTGGCAAAGACCTAACATCTAGGATCTACAAGGAACTCAAATGCACCAAAGGGAAAAAAATAAACAGCCCCTTTATTGTGGCAATTCCTAAAAGCTCTAAATATCAACCTCCCATATGACCCTGTAATCCCCCTACTGGGAATATATCCTGAAGAACTCAAATCACTCTATAAAAAAGATA
>NW_007247445.1:260216-282227 GCF_000164805.1 Carlito syrichta
GGGAAACTATGGGGGGGAGGGGAAGGGAGATGGTATTAATGGTAGTAAATATCTGTCTGGGACGGGGAAACACCTCTTATCAACAACGGGTGCGTGAACGAAACATATTTGTATACCTAACCCTTAACTGTACCCCACAATATCATAATAAAAAATAATGATTATAAAAAAAAGTGGGCAAAAGACATGAATAGACACTTCTCAAAAGAAGATATACAGGCAGCCAACAGACACATGAAAAAGTGCTCAGCCCCACTCATCATCAGAGAAATGCAAATCAAACCACATTGAGATACCACCTAAACCCTGTAAGAATGGCCATCATTAATAAAACAAACAACAGATGCTGGCGAGGATGTAGAGAAAAAGGAACACTTCTATTCTGCTGGTGGGAATGCAAACTTGTACAACCGCTCTGGAAAACAATCTGGAGATTTCTAAAAGAGCTAGAAATTGACCTTCCATATAACCCAGCAGTTCCCCTATTGAGAATATACCCGGAGGAACTCAAATTATTCTACAAAGAAGATACCTGCACACGTATGTTTATTGCAGCTCTATTCACAATAGCAAAAACTTGGAACCAACCATGTTGCCCATCGAAGCTGGACTGGATAAAAAAAATGTGGTACATATACACAATGGAATATTATGCAGCCATAAAGAATGACAAATATATGGACTTTGCCACAACCTGGATGGATTTGGAGTCAATCATACTCAGTGATTTATCACAGAAATGAAGAACAGAGTTCCATATGTTCTCACTCATAAGAAGACCTTGAACAATTATAATGCTGTAAGAAAGTGATTGGAAGTAATGGGAAACTGTTGGGGGGGGTGGCAATTGAGGGAAACTGCTAGAGGAGGGAGGGGCATACTTCATTAACAGGGGTACCTGCATGATCAATGTTTGTATACCTAACCCTGAATTGTACCCCACATCTTTATAATAAAATTTTTTTTAAAAGAATGTTAGAAAAGAGGCTGAAGAATAAATAGGATTTCAAAATGTTAAATTCTAGCCTCCTGTATTCCAAAAACCTTAGTTAGGAACAGTGTCAGCATTCTGATATATGCGTTTCTTCTAGCCTACCAAATTCCCCATTCTGACTTTGTAATACTTTTTGAAATAAGATTTGTTTCTTTATTATTTCAAATTGGCAAGTACAGAGTGCTCAGATTCCTGGGTGTGTTAGTCTTGAGATTTATTTTAACAGTTTTTTGAAAAGCAACTATGTAGTTTTAAATACACTACATAGATTTTAAAGGTGTATAATATCATGTCTTGACATAGCTATATATTTGCAAAACTATCACTACAATTAAAGTAATGGCACATATATCCATTGACCCCCAAACATTTTTCTTGTTTCTTTGTAATCCACTGTTAGCTTGTTGTACAGCTATGTGAATAACTTCTGTTTGTCACTCACTCCAGATTCATGCTGTGCTCATGGAGATGAAGTAGGGTCCGAGCAATTAAATGACAGCCCACCAACTCAAATTAACAAAGGAGAGGTTTATTAGTCAAGGCTGTGCTGGCCAGCGGCCACTTGCAGGGAACTAGTTCCAAGCAAGGGCCCTGAGCTGCAACACAGAGCTGTCTTAGGTAGTTTAGATTTACATCCTGGCGGGCTAAAGATAGAACTTGGGACGTCCCAGGGTTCTTATCGCAGCATTCTGGAAGTGTGGGCAAGCAAGCAAGTTTACAGAAGCAGATGTAGCTGCTTATGCAGGTGCAGCGGATAAGGTACAATTAATTGCATCATGTGTGCAGAGAAGGAATAATGCCTGCCTCAAGGTTAGAGCCATTCCTGTTTTTCACCCTTACACTTCTTTCTTTGTTCTCTTTGTTCCTTCTTACAGAGAAAAGGTAGTCTATACCATGCTTGGCCTTGCTGCTGTGTATTATTAATAAAAGCCCATAAATGAAGGAAATCAGAGCATAAGCTGGCAAGGTCCTTATGTTCTTGGCTTGTGTTCAAGGAACCAAGCCTCTACTCCCTCATCTCGGAGAGATGTGATGAGAGCAGACAAGCACTGCCACTGTAGCAGGCCTTGAGTACCCCAGGCTTATAGGCAGTGGTCTCACCTGGAAGCTCTGCATTCTAGCCAAAGGCAGGTGAGGGATGTAACCTGCTACATAGAATGTAGCAGGCCCAGATGCCTGGCCCAGATGCTGATGCTGCTTGTTTTTACAATAGTCCCTTGCATCATTTTGCCCTAGTTTTGCCCTATATAAGAGGCATGCTAAACAATAAACTTGCTCTCACCTATTAAGGAGAGAGACCTCCCAATCCCGCTGTCTCTTGTCTTTCTTTCTCATTCCCTTCCCCCAACTCAGGTCCTGCTCACCAGAGGCTGGACCTCGCACATAATAAGACCCCTACCTAAAGACAGATATTTTTGAATTGGGAGTCTCACTGGCTGGAGTACAGTGGCATGACCATGACTTAGAGCAACCTCAATCAAGTTACTGGGACTACAGGAGTATGCCACCATGCCTGGCAAAATTTTTATTTTTATTTTTCATAGAGACAAGGTCTCACTATGTTGCCTAGGATTGTCTTGAACTCCTGGGTTCAAGCAAACCTTCTTTCTCGGTCTCTCAAAATACTGGGATTATAGGCGTGAGCCACTGTGGCTGGACTAAAGAAGGATTTTTAAATAGCCAGGATAGAGAGTTACAAAGACTTCCCTCAAGGAGGCAGACTACACACTGAAGTTTCCAGGACCTTGTCAATCTGTGCTGCAGAGCCTAGGCAGCACGGATAGAATTGGGTCTAAGGCAGACCACGGAAACAAAATAAAGGTCCCAGCTGATGGAACTTATTTGAGTGTGCTCACTAGGGATGTGAGATTTAAAGTGCCACCTGCAATTGGTGTTCAATACTATGGCCCCTACAATGGCTTACAGTTGATGGGATCAGAATGCTGGAATGTCCTTGCCATACTGTTGAGGAAAGAAGGAAGAAGTCAGAATGCACAAAGAACAGAAATGTTGCGTAATATCTGTTATATGCAACAGGCTCAGCCATTCCTACTGGAAGGAAACAGAGCTCACTTCCTTCATCAAAGCATTAAACAATGCCCTAACAGGGTGCCAGCCTCCTTGAAGACCTCTGTGCATAGCTGGAGATGGTGGTGAGAATAAGAGCGACAGGATCAGGTGGCTCAACCACCGGAGACAAGGTGCATGCTACTCAAACAGCAAGTCACAGGAATGAGATGGGACTTAGAGAATGTGACCCATAGGAATATGTGGTATAGGCACTTGATTGGGTGTCCCTAGGAATGAACTTGGTGGGCAGCCTCCTGAGTTAAAAGGCTTTAGATAGGGTTGTTGTTATAGTGAGAATCATGTCCTCTTAGCCAGTTTCAAGAACCAAGCCAGTCATTAACTCATGCCACGTGTCAAGACTAAGGGAGAGACAACAGCCCTTTGTGGAGGGATCCTGCAATGTAGCCCCAGATATGTGCCATGCATCTCCTCCCTCAGCTTTCCCCAAATACCCCCAAAGCCTAAGATATTTACCAGTCTGGCCACACTATGAAAAAAGGGAAGTATGCACATTTTTCAGAGAATTTTATATATGGGTTCTGAACATATGCTGATTTCCAAAGATCAGAAATGCTCTATGGCCCATCTGTTGGAGCAGGAACTTTTCCCAGTCTGTAGATAGGAGACAGATTCATGCAATCTACACAGTCGACCCCTTGGCCCAAGCTGAAGTTTGTATAAAGGAACCATGGGCTCCTTCTGTGCTTATTTTCCCAGTTCTAGCCTATATAATGGGAACAACGTATGTAGCAACTTCTGCTGTGGAGTTTACACATTTGTTTCCTGAACCTAGGAGTGGAAGGTTTCTAAAGAAGAAAGGGCCAAGTAGATGTCTCTGGAACTACCTTCTCCCCTAGAGTAAATGAAAATCAATACCACATCCATGGAGTACATTGAAGAGACTAGTAATATCAAACCCTCAAGAGATATAGGGTTGGTAATTTCTACTATTGCTCATTTTACTTGCCTCTTTGGCTACTGCAAAAGCCAGGTGGGTCATAGAAACTGATAGTATATTTTTACAAACTTAATCAGATGGCAAGTTCTGCTGTGATTTTGTCTGTGCTAGCTATGCCACAGCAACACATCAGTTGCACATCCCAACAGAGAATCGGGCTTGGGTAGTCTACTGAAGAGGGAGGGGCAAGAGCATGTGCTGAGATCCCCTCCAGACTTTGATACTGGCTCCTGAGAATGGAGAAGTAACACAAGAAAACCCACCAGATTCTCAGGGTCCACACTGTGCATGAGGTCACAGCAGCCTGCCCACCACTGGAGAAATGTTTTAAATTTATTTTTAATGTATTTTATTGATACATGATAACCACACATATTTATGGGGTACATGTGGTATTCGAATACATGCAAACAAAGTGTACTGATCAAATCAGAGTATTTAGGGTATCCATAGCCTTGGACATTTATCATTTCTTTGTGTTGTAACATTTCAAATCTACTCTTCTACTATTATGAAATATGCAATATATTGTTGTCAACTATAGTCACTGTACTGTACTATTGAACATCAGAACTTATTCCTTCTATATAACTGTATGTTTGTACCCATTAACCAATCTCTCTTTGACCCCTCCCCCACTTCCCAGGTTCTGGTAACTATGATTCTTCCCTCTACCTCCATGAAATCATCCTTTTTTGGCTCCCACATATAATTGAGAATATGTGATATTTGTCTCTCTGTGCCTGGCTTATTTCATTTAACACAATGACCTCCAGTTTCATCCATGTTGAGGAAAATGACAAGATTTCATTCTTTTTATTACTAAATAATATTCCATTGTGCACATATACCATATTATCTTTGTTCATTCATCTGTTGATAAACAGGTTTCTTCTGTATCTTGGCTATTGTGAATAGTTCTGCAACAAACATGAGAGTGCAGGTATCTCTTTGATATACTGATTTATTATCCTTTGGATATATATTCTGAGATTGCTAGATCATATGGTAGTTCTAGTTTAAGTTTTTGAAAATTTTCCATACTGTTTTCCATAATAACTATGCTAATCTACATTCCCACTAACAGCATGTAAGAGTTCCCTTTTCTCTACATCCTTGCCAGTATCTGTTTTTGGTTATTGTTGGTTTTGGTTGTTGTTGTTGTCTTTTTTATAATAGCCATTCTCACTGGGGTGAGATTGTGGTTTTCACTTGCATTTCCCTGATGGTCAGTGATGTGAGCATTTTTTCATACACCTGTTGGCCTTTCATGTCTTATCTTGAGAAATGTCTCAGATCCTTTGCCTACTTAAACCTGCCCAATTACTGACTTGAAGGTTTCAACTCCCCTCACTGCTGACCTGGCAGAAGAGGTGCATCCACTTCTCAACATAAATCCTAATTATCACAGTCTCTATTGGTCTACCCTATAATTTTATGTCAATAAAATTTTAAATATAAAAGAACAAATTCCTTGAAAGGAAAAAGAGTTACATTAATGATTACATTAATGGCTAGTGAATATTTCCTACTCAAAGAAATTATCAGAAAGTGTCCATGTCTGTTCCCTCTTCTTGTCTTAGCATGATTTTTAGAGTAACTTGAACATTCTCCTTTAGGGTATATAAATATCACACTACTCTAATTTATTCCAATATATTTCTAATTTTTCTATGGGAGTGAGCATGCTACCTTTTTTTTTGGAGTCAGAGTCTCCATCGCCCAGGCTGGAGTGCAGTGGCACGTTCACAACCACGGCAGCCTCAACCTACTGGCTCAGGCAATCCTTCCACCTCAGCCTTCCAAGTAGCTGGAACCACGGGCATGTGCCACCACACCTGGCTAATTATTTGCTTTATTGTAGAGATGAGGTCTCATCAAGTTGCCCAGGCTTGTCTTGAGCCCTTGGGTTCAGGCAATCTTCTCGCCTCCAAGAGGCATTGCTATGTGATCCGATGACTCATATAGAGTAACATTTCCTCAATATTTCTCTGTGAATCAGCTTTCTCTGTAGCGGGCATAAGAACCTGGTCAGATGGTGATGTTAACTGGCAAGAGGTGACTAGCTACTAAGAGATAAACAAGAACTCTAATGGATACAGGAATTGCAGCTGAAGTATAAGTTCCACCAGTCAGATTCATGTGCAGGGTGTTTCAAATAAGAGAAATAGATGTTGAAAACAACATTCATTGCTCAAAAAGTAATATTAATAATTTTCTTTTCTTCTTTGGCACCTTTCATTGGGTGTGGTCAAGTGACTGAGTTCTAGCCAATGGGATGTAAATGGAAGTGGTGTGTGTTGCATCCGGGCTATGACTTGAAGATGAGACATGCAAGTTCCACACTCTCTTCTCCCTTCTGCTAGCTGAGTTCTGATAAGAATGAAGAAGGCTTTGTCTCTGAATCACAGTGTAAAGGAAAACTGCCTGACAACCAGAAATGTCTGCTTAGACTGTCATGTGGGTGAGCAATAAATTTATATTATGCTAGGCCACTGAGATATGGAGTCGTATTGGTTTTAGCTATCGGTGCTAAGGTAACTAATACAGATGTTAATATGAGTGATATAGATGGTCACTAATTAATGTAATTAATGCCCAGCAATTCCAGGCTCTAAAATTATGGTTGCATATGGATTTCTTAGGGTGCTTAAAAATAATGATGTGGAGGTCTAAAGGTAAATTCAACAGATTGATAAACATTCTCTATGCTGTTCAACCTGCTTTGAGAAGCCTAACTCCCTTGTGGAATTCAGTTAGTGAACATTTTTTAGAAGGCTATGAGCGCCCATTGTAAATCTGGTTACAAAGTTGGACAAATAAGAAATTGTCTGAATTATGGAATCCCATGGTAATAAAGATATTTTAAAGAACTCATGAGAAAACAGTACAAATTTATAGTAAAACGCCCCTCTTCTGCTTATGTTAGTTCTATTATCTTTTGGGGTGGAGTTTAAATGTAACTCAGGGAGACCCACAAAAGGAAAGGCTATTTTCCTCTTGTACAAGATTAAAATTTTTGAGGAAGAAAGGAAAGAGAAGAAGAAAAAAAGACAGAAATTCACATTTCACTTGTACCTACTGCTATACTAGGTAATTTAAAATTCATTTATCATTTATCAGTTATTTACTACAAAATAGTGGATATCTTTTCTATTTTAAGTAGAAGATGACCAAAGCTTAGAGTAGTTAAAAATGTATTCCTGAAAGTCAAACAGCCAAAATGATCTTAAAAAGAAGTACGTTACATTATTTCAAGTCTTACTAGAAAACTGTTATAATCAAGACAGTGTGGTACTGACATAAGACTAGATCAAAGGAAAATAGATCAAAGAAACAGAATAGAGTCTAGAAATAGATCCACACTTACACACTAATTGTTTCTTGACAAAGACACAATGACAATTCAGTAGTGGAGGAAAAAAGTCTACTTTATGTGCTCTTTTATGTCTCTTTCTTTATAACATGATGTTTTTGATATTCATTAATTTTGTTGCATTTATCAGTTCCTTTTATTGTTGAGGAATATTCTGATGCACAAGTATACTACATTTATACTTTTTTCCCCATTATCTTGTTATTGGAATTTGGGTTGTTTCAAAAATATATTGAATACATTTGATTAAAATATATAACTAAATTTATAAAACTTGTGATATGCAAAATATATAATATATTTTACATTCAGTTGCATAAATTGTGTGCATATAAGTCACACCATAACTTTATAAAAATCTTACATAATCATAAAAAATAGCATTTATAGTTCTGTTGTAGTTTATACCAGATAGAAATTTTCAAATCCCAGACTGCCTAGTTCAAAGTCAGACATCTGCTGATCCTGGTAAGAAAGTTTATCAGTCAGGATCTAGTCAAGAAGCAGAAACCACAGCAATAATTTAAATCGTAATAATTTGATATGATGAATCATTAATGAAACTGCCTATGTAGAATTAATATAAGGCCACAGGGTAAAAACTGTGGAAAAGACCTGAGTTCTGCCAAGTTGAGACATAACTTAAAAGTTAACAAATCTGTGGTTTCTAAGTCCTGTTTCTAAATTTGTTTTTTTCCTTGCATGATGCTGGCACACAGTAAATTCAAAAAAGAGCATCTCTATTAATTGACTGCCTTCATATCCTGACCCCAAGGAAAGCTGCCCACAAGATTGATGAACTTATTTTCCCTTAGACAATAAGCTTTACATCCTAAAGACCTCCCTGATGGCATCCAGGAGTGTGATTCAGTTCCTGCACACCTTTCTGTAAAGTCATAGGCAAAGGTAAAGAGTCACCAGCCATTGTTCCCTAGTTTACTTCTCTATAATGACTTACAGTCCAGGATCAGGTCACCAGTGGTCACAAGACTTTGAGCTTCCACAACTGCTATTGTAAAACCTAAGACTGACCTTTGAGATATTTCTCAAACTTTGCATTTTGGTGAACCGACTGGCCCCACCTGGATCCCTGACCCAGGCCAAGGAGCTCATTCCAGCAGTGCACAAAACTGCACACGAAAACAGTTTTGACATCCCTGTCACTTCATCCCCAAACAATCAGCAATACCTCTTTCCTAGCCCCCTGCCTGCCAAATTATCTTTAAAAGCCCAAGCCTAAAAATTCTCTGGGAGGCAGATTTGAGAACTCTCTCTCCCATCTCTTGCCAGGCTGCACTGTGATCATTAAACTTTCTCTTTACTGCAGCTGCTGTCTCTGTGAATTGACTTTCTGTGAAGCAGGCATAAGAACCTGGTCAAATGGTGATGTTAACTGGCAAGAGGTGATTAGCTACTAAGCAGTAAATGAGAATGCTCATGGATACAGGAATTGCAGCTGAAGTATAAATTTCACCAGTCAGATCCATGTACAGGGTATTTCAAATAAGAAGTAAGCTACTTAAGGAAGAAGCTTGGATATTTGGATGTCAAAAGTGGATGCATGAGTATCTGGCTTTGGAAGCAAAAAGAATGGCAAGAACAAGTACAAGAGTGGCACTGGAGATGGTGGCACTCATTTGTAAAGTCTGGCGGTGTGACAGCCTTCTTGCGACCCTGAGGGAAAGCTAAGAACATCTCTAAAGTGCCAGGTGAGACATTATTGAGCTATTTAACTATGTCTATTTCTGCCAACACTCTGGACAGAGTTTTAAGTTCTGGATTTCCCTTGGTCTCCATTATCATCCTTGCCAATACTTAACATTTCTGTGTGCCTTTTTTGTTGTTGTTGTTTGGTATTTTGTTTTTCTTAATCATTAGTTTTTCAAAGCACCAACTTTTAGCTTTGTTGATTTTCTCTCTCAAGCATTTATTTCTCTTCATTGACCTCTGTTATTGCCTTTCTTATGTAGATGCTTCTACTTTCTTTTATTTAATTTTTTATTTAATTTTTTATTTTATTTAATTTTTAAAAATTTTACTGTGATATCTTCTTTGGCATATGGGTCACATAGACGTGTGCTGCATCATCTGCAAATATTAGGGGATTTTCTAGTTTTCTTTCTGTCACTCACTTCCAGTTAAATTTCTGTGTGGTCAAAGAACATACTCAATATGATTTTAGACTTTTGAAATTTGTTAGGTCTTGTTTTATTTCCCAGCATATGTCCTATTTGGTAAATATTTCCTTTGCAATGGAAAATAAAGTACATTCTGCAGTTGTCAGGTGAAGTACTTTCTGTACTAGGTCAAGTTGGTTAATTATGCTCTTCTAGTGTTCCATATCCTTACTGATCTTGCCTAGTTGTTCTAGCAGTTAATTATAGCAGTGTGTTTCCAACTGTGTTTATGAATTTGTCTATTGTCCTTTATTTTGAAACTATATTATGTGCATGCACATTTTTTATTTTTATACTATCCTATTGAACTTGAACTATTTTATTATCTTTATCTTTCATAATAATTCTTCACTTGAAGTCTACTTTGTTTTATAGTGATATAGGTACACAGCTTTATTTTTGTTTGTGTTTGTAAGACATTTATTTTTTATCCTTTTATTTTTAACGTTTCTATGTCAGTCTGTATTGCTACTTGTAAGCAGCATACAGTTGAGTCTTGTTTTTTAATTTCAGACTAACAATATTTGTTTTTAATTTGTCTTTAGTTAGTCCCCATACATTTAATATAATTGTTGATATATTTATATCTACCATCTTACTATTTTATTTTATTTCACTGGTCTTTCTGATCCTTTATTTCTCCCTTCATAATTTCCTTTTAAATAATTATTCTATTTTCTTCCTTGTTTGCTTTTTAGCTATATCATATCTCTCTATTAATAATAGTAATTATTATTTTTGGTGGTTATCCTTGAAATTTGATTTCTTTTTAATTATTTTTATGATTCAATTTTTCTCCTCTACTACCTCTTTAATTATGTGTTTATCTATACATTTTTATTCATATATATCTGTGTGTTTGTATACATACACACATATAAATATTTTACTTTGATTGGGGTTATCTTAGAGATTTAATATTTACCTTGGACTTATAACAGTTTAACTTAAATTAGTACTTGTACCACTTCTAAACAATCCAAAATCTTAAGACATTAAATCAATCCATCACCCTCCAGTCCTTTTTACTATTATTATCATGTCTTACTTTACATATTTTCAACTCTGCTTGATATGTTATTTTTTAAAAAGTCAATGTTAATTCATAATATGTATATATACTTAACTTTATATCATTATATATATTAGATTTTTTACTTTCCCTCATCCCACCCTGCAGTTCTGTGTTTTCAACTAGAAACATTTTCTTCACCCTGAAAATTTTCTAATGCTTGTAGTGCAGACCTAGTGATGTATTCTCTAGTATTTGTGGAACATAAATGTTTATGGACTACTGCTTGGAAAACTTCACTTTTTTTTTTTTTTTTTGAGTCAGGGGTCTCACTCTGTCACCCAGGCTAGAGTGCAGTGGCATGATCATAGCTTATCATAGCCTCTACCTCCTGGGCTCAAGCAATCCTTCCACCTTGGCCTTCCTAGTAGCTGGGACTAAAGGCACGTGCCGTCATGTCTGGCTTATATTTTTTAATCTTATTTGTTTGTTTGTTTGGTAGAGACAAGATCTCTCCGTGTTGCCCAGGCTGGTCTCAAACTTCTGGGCTCAAGCAGTCCTCCCGCCTTGGCTTCCCAAAGTGCTAGGAGGCATGAGCTACTGTGCCCAGCTGAAAACCTCACTTTAAAAACAAAGAATGAGACTTAAAAAAAGGTGGTAGTTTTACACAATCAAGGAAACTATTGAATAAATATTTGAATGACGTGAATATAAAGACTTGCATATATAGTTCCAGTCCAACCCTTCATTAGACATTCAGGAAACTGAGGCCCAGAAAGAGGAAAGGAAAAACCCAGGATGCAAGCTGTGGGCAAAGTCCAGAGGAGAAGAGATGTTGCTTACCTGCTAGACTAGGGCTCAACCCTCTCCCACAAAATTTGCTTTGAGAATGAGAGTTCTGTAAAATCCTAGGGACCCTGCACGTGTCTCCATGTGGGACCATTTCGTCTCAGCTTCACTACAGGTACACACACACACATGCTGACATCACAGGTGGGACCTTGGAGATGGCATAAGAGAAGTGAATGTAGGGAAGGTGGCAAGGGGAAGAGAAAGAAGAGGCTGAAGATGACTCTGCTTTGGGATAGCAGCATCCAGTCACATAAACTATGCCCAGGGCTCATGGCATGGGAAGGACAAGAGATGCCAGAAGTTTGGGCTGAGAAACCCCTGAGGTCTCAGGGATTCTTCCTCATCTGGGGCCATCCCTGGAGCAGCCAAGAGGGTACAGTGCCTGGGGTCCTGCATCCACTGCTCTGGGTAATTTTAGCTAGACTAAACTCCCCTAGACCATAGGAGCCTCAGTTTCCTTTCCTGCGTATTGTGGTGCTCTGAGTGTGTCACTCGAAGAGTCCCATGGTTCAATCTCTGTTGCCCCAAGTTCTCCCTAGTTGACCAACTGCATTTCCAGGTTCTTGAGAGGTGCTTTCTACCCTCTGGAGGGCCTTTTGCACAGAGAGGGGTTGGGGGTTTAGTGGACTGAAACTTTGGGTAAGGCAGATCATGATAGAGTGGTGAACCACTTGCCCTTGGACAAGAACAAAGAGCACCTTGTTAGAGCCTCGGGGTCGTCCTTTGGAAGTAAGGTCAGAGTCATTGTCCTGGCTGTGATGAGACCTCCTCCATGATTGGCAGGGACAATGATGGCAGTAGAGAGAGGGATGAGGAAAGTTTCCAGTATCTCTCTCCATCCTCTTAGATCCTGCAATTGCTAGCTCCCTTGCCCACTTGGGATTAAGGAGAGCTACTTACTGTCTTCAGGTCCCCCAAAGATGTGTTCTGTCTTGTGCTTTTTCTTCCTTGGTGCAGTGCTAGCACTGACCAGCAGGGGGAGGCATGAGCCCTCTGTGCTCCTCAGGAACAAGAAGCCTGGGAAGAACCTCCCAGGGTCATTCTGAACCCTCCCTCCCCAGCATCCCCACAGTCTAAGCCGGTTAGTGATGGGATGGGGGAAAAGGAGCTCTGAAATTGTTCCTGTTTATTCATTTGGTTACTATGTCCAGGGCCTGGGTCAGGCCTGGGGGGCCACATTGAAAAAGCCCACATGGTCTCTATTTTCTGAGAGCACACAGTCTAGAGGGAAAAACGGACAAACCCATGAAAATAAACAAGTGGGAAGAAAGAGCAATAAAGCAGACTGCAGCAAGGGAAGGGTATGAAAATGCCTCTCAGAGGTGACATCAATTATAGGAGAAGAATGACAAGTGGGTGCCAGTCCTGCGCATATTCACAGCAGTGCACTGAGGGCAGGGGCTCCTCTGTGCAAAGATTCCAAAGCAGAAGTGATTTGGGCCTGAGAGAAGGTTAGAAAGGGAGATGGTGTGGCTGGAGGGAACTTGGGAGAAGAGCAGAGATGGGAGAAGAAGGGCAGGGTGGATCGTGGGGCCTGGTAGACTGCACTGTTGATCTGTTGCTATGTGAAAGCATTATCTCACATGAAGGAGCTACCACAATACACATATCTTATCTCATAGTTTTTGCAGACCTGGACCCAGCCCAACCCAGGTGGATGCTTCTGTCACAAGTTCTCTTTAGATCTGGGGCTGTGTTCTCAGCTGACCCTCAACTGGGGCAAGATTACTTTTGAAACTCACATGATTGTTGAGAGGATTTGGTTTGGACTGACAGCCTGAGTTTCCCTCTGTCCATTTCCCTCTTTACAGGTTAAGCCACATGAGCTTCCCCTTAGGCACTTCATAAAATAGCTGCTTCCCAGAGCCAGAGCCGGGGGAGATGGGGGTGGGGGGAGAAGGCAGGGAAGAAGAAGAAAAGAGGGAGGAAAAGGGGGCTGGGGGGGTGAGAGAGCAGGAGGATTGGAGGAAGAGGAAGATTTATCTACTAGCTGATGTTAGCATGGGCAGAGGTTTGCCCACAATTCCTCAGTGCAGGAGCCTCATGACATGGAGACTACACCACTCCTCCATGCTGTGAGTGGACAAATGAGGTTCTAAGATCCCTCCTGGCAGGGAAGGAGCAGGGCTGAAGTCAAATCCAGGAACCTCTGGTTCAGTGTTATCTCCCAGTTCCTTGTGCCCATCCCACATGGCTGGTTTGAGTTGGGAAGTTGAGTTCTGAAGGTGGGTGTCACAGTCTCAGTGGGCACATGTCCAGGTATAAATTTTCCAAAATGTTATTCTCTGCTTCCTTTTTAATTATAAATGCCACCTTTAGTCGTTCCTTTGCTTCCATGTCTGGTCATAGGCTGAACTAATAGAATGAGAACTCACTTATCCCTGTGAGAACAGCACCAAGGCATTCACCAAACAACTTCCACCAGGTCCCACCTCCAACACTGAGGATCACATTTGACATGAGATTTGGAAAATCAGATATCCAAACTATAGCATATTCAGAAAGACTCCTTAAATATGCTTCAGTTTGACATACTAGTTTCCTTAAACCAGACATGCGTAGCTGTGATGTAGACCAGCTATTCTCAACAATTCCCCCACCCCACTTTCTGGTGGCCCTGTAAGACAGACACATCTTTGTCTGTTTTCTGTCCAAATCTATATCCTGACTCAAATGATCAATAAATATTCACTGAAATGCTGTACTTGGGGAGAGGCCTATTTTTTCATAATGTGAAATGCTAAAAAGGACTTTTCTCTAGAAGGAAACCCCAAAACATTGAAGCTTATAGAATTTGGTTTTAATGTAACAGCAAGCTTATGAAGGTGTCTAAGTCTGAACGTTCTCCACTCTTGCTGACACAACCATGGAGCCCTGCAGCCTTCAAACTGTTTCCTTGTGCAGTTTCCACAGGACATCATGCGATTGCATTTGACAGTGACGTTGCCCTGATCCAATAGTTTTCCAATGAGGCCTTCTTCAGAAAATCTTTTACAATTTTGGAGAATTTATTTAGGAAATAGGTATTTGCTTTTATTCTTCAATATCATTTGGAAGGTAATAAAAATTTTACCAGGAACGCATATAAGCTTAAGATGCAACTTGTGACACAGATAGACATAAAAATTGTATCCATCCCCATGATGTGGTACCATATTAGTCCCCACCACCTCCATTTATCCATCTGTAAACATCTATCTATGTAAAATATCTTTTGACAAGTAGGTGTAATATATTAGAGATATTTGCCAATCATATTGCTGCTGCTTTGTAATATGAATTTTACAGCAATAGTGGTTTGTTCCTAAGATGGTGGAGAGGCCGCTAAAACAATAAGAGACATAACAGAGGTAGCTGGCAGGGGTCTCGGTGAAAGTCTGTCATGGGTACCTTCATGGTTGGTAGCACAGCCAAGAGCTAGTATACATTGTCTACTATCCCCAAACCACTGAGTTTTCTTTTCCCTAGGGAGCTTTGCTAAAATCCTTTGTATCTGATAAGAGCTTTGGGTCAGAATAATATAAAGTGGTGACAATTTTGAGAGAGAAATCAGGTTTATGATTTTTATTATTTGGTATTCTGACTATCAAAGTTTATCACTACAGGTTGAACATCCCTAATCTGAAAATCCAAAATCAGAGACGCTTCAAAATCTGAAGCTTTTTCAGTGAAAACATGATGCCACAAAGAAAACATTACACAATTGACCTCATGATGAGTCATAGCCAAACCTTAGCCAAGTTGGACGCAATACATGCCCGTAGTCCCAGCTACTCCAGAGGCTGAGGTGGAAGGATTCCTTGAACCCAGGAGTTTAGGCCAGCCTGAGTAACATGGCAAGACCATATCTTTATTTAAAAAAACAAAAACAAGAATTTGGGGACAGGTTGGACTGTGAGAGTCTCTGCAAAAACGAGTGTTCATAAAGACTCCCTGCATGAGTAGGTGCATGCCGGTGGGTAAGTGAAAGTCCGTCTGAGGAGAGACTTGGGTTCATGCATCTGGGGTTCTCCTCCGGAGGTGATTGCAACCCCCCTCCACCACCACCCTGAGATTAAAGCAGCCAGCGCATAGGATTGACTGCTGCTCTAGGAACTCTCCTGAGAAAAACCTGCGGAATACAGCTGATGCCCAACCCACACCATCGCCTGTGACAGTGAAGCAGCTGGAGCACTGGATCCGTGGAGAGAGGTGGGAGAGAAATGGAGAGGAGCCCACTACTAGTGAGGAAACGCCAACAGGAGCCATTTTCTCTGTCACAGGACCAGGCAGAGACCTGCATTGCCGCACTCAGTTCTACCCAGCCTCCAACTTGGGACCTAGAGGTAATCTCATCAAACTCGGAGAGACAGAAGTCCCTCCCCCATGCTGGATCAGGCACAGACATGTCAATCTGAGTGGGAGACCTGAGAGGCAGCAAACCTGGTGAGTCCAGATCTGATCCAACCTCCTCTCACAGTAGGCCTGGGGCATCTGAACCACGCTGAGAGCAACCCTATCAGCCTGCTCTGAGAGCAGAGGGGAGGGACTGGAGAGCAGAACTGAAAGAAAGTTGAACTTACAGGAATGCCCTCAGAGCAAGTTTTGTTTTGTTTTTGTTTGTCTCTTTGCTCGTTTTTGTTTTAGTTTCTTTTCTCTCTCTTTCTGCTTTTAATTATGTTTTCATACCTGCTTTGTTTCTGTTATTTTTACTGCTTTTTTTAGACTTTCTGTTTGTGTGCTGGAGGGAGAGTACATCAGTGGGGGGGTTGTTGGCTTCTGTATTTGTATGATTGTGTGTATGTTTTAGGTTTTTTATCTTTTATGTCTTTGATTGTGTCTCTTTTTATTTGTTAGTTGGTACACCTGTCTGTTTTCCCTCTTATTATTCTCTCTCTCTCTCTCTCTCTCTCTCTCTCTCCACCTTCCTCTCATCCCACTCCTTCCTTTGTCCATTCTTTTCTTTTTTCTTACCTCACTTTGCTTAAAGGGGGTAAACCTATATCCCCACAGCAGGGATAGATTGTAAGACAGTGGGAAGTAGGTTCCAGGGGACCCACACACTTGTCAGCAGATACTGGGATCTGCAGATAGTTTCTGAATCATAGCTTCCCCCCTCAATTAAATCTCAAAATTGCAAAAAGTGTAGTCCCCCACCCACAGTCTAGCTTCAGAATTGAACAAGCCAGAGGATGAACATAAGGAAGAATAGGAGGTTGAGCAAACAGAAGTAAAAGCTACCCCTTCCCCCATCCCTGAACAACAGAATTAAAGAAGAGGAAAAAAAATAAGGAGGGAGGAAAATCTACACAAATGAAGAAAAACCAAAAGAAGAATATGAGTCTCACACAAGTCCCTGGGAGATCAGCTATTGAGAATACAGACTTTGGAATGCAAACAATGAAGAGCCTCCAGAATGACTGGTCTCAAACCACAAACCCAGATATCAAGACATTAATAGAAAGAATAAATAGAATTGAAAGAGACATGAGGAAAGAATGAAGGAGTTGATAACTGAGATAATAGCAATAAAGAATACAATGAATGAAAAAATAACAAACTGATAAGCATGGGAAAGCAGAATTAACCAAGCGGAAGAAAGAATCTCCAAACTTGAGGACCAAAACATGAAACTAACCCAAACTTTCAAAAACATAGAAAAGAAGCTTTAAAAGACAGAGCAAAACCTTCAAGAGATGAGCAATTATTTCAAGAGGCCCAACCTAAGATTCATTAAACTTCCTGAGACAGAAAAAAAAGACAGAAACCACCCTGGAGCAAACATTCCATGAAATTATCCAAGAAAACTTCCCTCATCTCATCAGTGATGCAACCATTCAAACACAAGAGAATCAGAGAACCCCTGCAAGACAACAAATGAGTAGATCAACACCTAGACACATAGTAATTCTTCTACACAAAGTAGATATAAAAGAAAAAATTCCTAAAAGCTGCAACAGAAAAAGATCAGACTACCTATGGGGGAAGATTAATTAGAATAGCAGCAGACTTATGCACAAAAACACTTCAGTCTAAGAGAGCTTGGAACACAATCTTCAAAGTTCTCAAAGATAAACAATTTCAACCAAGAATTAACTACCCAGCTAAGCTAAGCTTATGGAGAATTAAGTCTTGCCCAGACATTCAATCCCCAAGAGCTTATGCTGCCTCCAGAGCAGCTCTACAAGAATCATTTAAGAAAGTATTAAGCACAGAAGAAAAGAAAAAAAGACTGAGAATACCCTTCACAAGAAGGCAGGAAAAGGATTTAAAACACACATGAATCAACCCAAAAATCAAAAGAAAGAAAACAAACAACGACAAACTCTATGAGAACTTCATGACAGGGAAAACCTCTCATATTTCGAATAACTAGCCTGAATGTAAAAGGCCTAAATGCACCACTCAAAAGACATAGAATGGCAAAATGGATAAAATTTCACGAGGCAACAATGCATTGTCTCCAAGAGACTCATCTCACCAGAAAGGTCACTCACAGACAAAGTAAGAGGATGGGAAACAAAATTTCAGGCAAACAAAACACTAAAGAAAGCAAGAGTCACAATCTTCATATCAGACAAAATACCCTTTAAGCTATCAAAAATTAAAAAAGATACAGAAGGTTACTACATAATAATAAAAGGTTCAATTCATCAACAAGAAATATCCATCCTAAACATATATGCACCCAACATAGGAGTACCAACTTTCATAAAGCAGCTTCCAGGTAAACTTAAAAAAAGATATTGACTCTAACACTATCATAGCTGGGAACTTAAAAACCCCACTCACAACCATAGACAGATCATAAAGACAAAAAATCAACAAGGAGATCCAGAACCGCAATGTCACCCTTGACCAAATGGACTTAATTGATACCTACAGAACACTCCACCCAACAACCATGGAATAGACATTCTACTCATCGTCACATGGAACATACTCTAAGATCGACCACATCCTTGGCCATAAACCAAGCATAAACAAATTTCACAAGATTGAAATCCTGCCATTCGCCTTCTCAGACCATAGTGGAATAAAAATAAATATCAACACCAACAAATTTTCCCCAAAACCCACAAAGACATGGACACTAAACGGTATGATACTAAGCAACTCCTGGGTCAACATGGAAATCAAAACAGAGATTAAAAGATACCTAGAAACAAATGAAAATGAAGAAACATCTTACCAAAACCTCTGGGATGTCATGAAAGCTGTACTAAGAGCGAAATTCAGAACTCTACAAACACACATAAAGAAAATGGAAAGATCACAAGTTAATAGCCTAACAAATCACCTAAGGGAATTGGAAAAGCAAGACCACCAAAACCCTAACTTCAGCAGAAGAATCCAGATCACCAAAATAAAAGCCAAATACAGGACATAGAAGACAAAAAGATAATACAAAAAAAATGAAACAAAAAGCTGGTTCTTCATAAAATAAACAAGATTGATAGTCCCCTAGCTAGAGTGACTAAGACAAAGAGAGAAAAAGTGCAAATAAACATAACCCGAAATGTAAAAGAGCAAGTCACAATTGACCCCGAAGAAATACAAAAGATTATCAGAGACTACTATGTGCACTTATATGGAAACAAACTTGAAAACCTAAAGGAAAAGGAGAACTTTCTGACATCACACAACCTTCCCACGTTGAAACAAGAAGAAACCAAGACCCTAAATAGACCAATAACAATTCAGGAAATTGACTATGTTAAAAGATAACTACCTACGAAAAACAAATAAACAAACAAAAAACCTGGACCAGATAGCTTTCCAGCAGAATTCTACAAAACATATAAGGAGGAACTGATACCAATTCTAGTGAAAGTATTCCAGGCAATTGAGAAAGGTGGAACTCTCCCCAAATCAGTTTATGAAGTTAACATCACATTGATACCAAAACCAGGTAAAGATCCAACAAAGAAAGAGAACTACAGACCAATATCCTTGACGAACATAGATGCTAACATTTTCAACAAGATCCTGGCAAATCAGATTCAGCAACACATCTCAAAAATCATCCACCACGACCAAGTAAGCTTCATTCCCAGGATGCATGATTGGTACAAGATTCGTAAGAACACAAACATAATTAAATACATCAATAGATGTAAAACAAAAACCACATAATTATATCATTAGACATGGAAAAAACTTTTGATAAAATCCAACACCCCTTCTTGATAAAAATCCTCAAACATCTAGGCATACATGGAACATACCTCAAAATAGTAAGAGCCATCTATGAGAAACCTACAGCCAGCATACTGCTAAACAGACAGAAATTGGAACCATTTCCCCTTAAAACAGGAACAAGACAAGGATTCCCACTCTCATCCCTTCTTTTCAACATAGTTTTGGAAGTCCTAGCTAGGGCAATCAGACAAGAGAAGGAGATCAGGGATATTCAAATAGGAAAAGAGCAAGTCATGTTATCTCTCTTTGCAGATGACATGATTTTATACCTCAAAACCCAAGAGAATCTTCAAAAACTTCCTTGCACTGACAAAGGACTTTGGCAAAGTATCAGGGTATAAAATAAATGTGCAAAAGATAATCGCATTTCTATACACCAACAATAAACAAACAGAAACCCAAATAAAAAGCCCATTCACAATAGCCAGAAAAAAAAAAAAATCAAATTTTCCTAACCAGAGATGTGAAGATCTTTACAATGAAAACTGCAAAACACTGCTCAAAGATGATACAAACAAATGAAAAAATGTTCCATGTTCATGGGTTGGAAGAATCAACAATGTTAAGATGTCCATCCTACCCAAGGCAATCTACAGATTTAGCGCAATACCCATTAAATTACCAGCAACATTCTTCTCAGACCTGGAAACAACAATACAGGAATTCATACAGAAACATAAATTACCACAAATTGCCAAAACAATCCTCAGCAAAAAAAAAAAAAAAAAAGAAAGAAAGAAAGAAAGAAAAACAGGAGGTATCACACTCCTAGACTTTAAACTTTATTATAGAGCTACAATAATCAAAACAGCCTGGTATTGGTACAAGAACAGGCATGTAGACCAACAGAACAGGATAGAGATTCCAGAAGCAAACCCTCAATTTCTTAACCAACTCATCTTTGACAAAGTCTCTACCACCAATAACTGGGGAGAGAACCTAGTCAGTAAAAGGTGCTGGGAATACAGGCTGACCACATGAAGAAGATTAAAACAGGATCCCTAACCATCACCAAACACAAAAATCAACTCTAAATGGATCAAAGACCTAAATGTAAAACCTCAAACTATAAGAACCTAAGAAAATACAAGAGACACCCTTATGGAAATTGAAACTGGCAACCAATTCCTGATCAAAACCCCAAGTGCCCATGCTGTGAGATAAGATAGACAAGTGGGACCTCATCAAACTGACAAGCTTCTGCAAAGCCAAAGAAACCATCAAGAGATCAGGGAGACAGTATATGGACTAGGAGAAATTATTTACCAACTGTATGTCTGACAAAGGCCTAATATCTAGGATCTACAAGGAACTCAAACCTACGGAAAAGAAAAAAACAACCCCATGACAAAATGAAAAAATGATATAAATAGAGAGTTCTCAAAAGACGACATGCGAGCAGCCAACAGATACATGAAAAAATGCTCAACTTCACTAGTCATCAAAGAAATGCAAATTAAAACCACACTGAGTTACCACCTAACTCTAGTCTGGATTACTATCATCAATAACTCAAATAACTACAGATACTGGAGAGAATGCAGTGAAAAGGGAACACTTCTATACTGTTTGTGAGAGAGTAAACTAGTAGAGCCTCTGTGAAAACAGTGTGGTGATTCTTAAAAGATCTAAAAATTGACCTTCCATACAACCCCACATTCCCCCTATTGGGAATATACCTGGAAGAACTCACATCACTCTATAAAAAAGCTACCTACACATGTATGTTTATTGCAGCATTGATCACAGTAGAAAGAACATGGAACCAACTGTGCTGCCCGTCCAAAGAGGACTGGCTAAAAAAAAATGTGGTACATATATATAATGGAATATTATACAGCCATAAAGAAGAACAGAATCATGAACTTCACAGCAACCTGGATGGAATTAGAGTCTATAATACTGAGTGATCTTTCACAGAAACAAAGAAGTGAGTATCATGTGTTTCACTCTTAAGTGGACCTTGAACAATTATCATAATACTATAAGAAAAGGATCGGCAGTATCGGGAAACTGCCAGGAGAGGGGACAGGGAAGTGGAATTAGCAATAGTGGGAATCTACCTGGGGAAGGGGGGAAACACCTCATCAACAAGGTTACATGCATAATGAACATTTGTATACCTAACCCTGAATTATACCCCATATCTTTAAAATAAAAAAATTAAAAGTTAAAAAGAAAAGCTTGTGAAAACTTTGTTTTATGTACAAAATTATTAAAAGTATTATATAAAATTACCTTCTAGGTTATGTATATAAGGCATATATGAAACAGAAATGAACTTCAGCCGGGCTTGGTGGCTCAGCCTGTAATCCCGCACCTTGGGAGGCCGAGGTGAGTAGATTGCCTGAGCCCACGGGTTCAAGACCCGCCTGGGCAACTTGGTGAGAC
>NW_007247446.1:0-27904 GCF_000164805.1 Carlito syrichta
CGGCCACCGCAGCCTCCACCTGCTGGGCCCCGGCAGTCCTTGCGCCTCCGCCTTCCAAGTAGCCGGAAATACAGGCGCGCGCGCTCCCACGCCTAGCTAATTTTTTATTGATTGCAGAGAGGAGGTCTCTCCGAGTTCCCCGGGCGGGCTGGATCCTGCGGGCTCAGGCAATCCTGTTTCATAGAATAGATCTCATTGGCTCCTTTAAAGCTATCCCTCCTTATGGTGGGAAGGTTGCCTTCTGAAGTGAGGACACCTACGCCAGCCTGGTGCTTTTGGGGCTTTGTGTTTACGTTCCTGGAGGCTCTTAATTCTGGCCTCCTATCAGAGGTGAACCTGGGCTTCAGGTTCCCTTTCCCTATCGAAGGCCTCGCCTTGTGTGGGAAGCTCAGCCGCCAAAACTTGGTCGGGATGCGGCTCATTCTCTGTTGGAGTTGTCTGTTCTCTTGATAGATGGATGGGCAAGAAAGAAGAAGCCGGTTGTTAGAAACAGCCGGCTTCCAGTCCCTTTGGATGTATTTGTGTGCTACTTCCTCTGAGATGCTCCAGCTGTGTTTTTTGGTGGTTTTTTTTTTTCTAAAATAACACTTTTCTTTTTTCCACCAATTGCATTTTATTTTCTGAGAGGAACTGAAGGACCCTGGTGGATTTTAGTTGGTAGGAGGAAGGGAAAAAAAATTCCTAATCACTGATGCATCTGAGAAGCACCAAGTGCCTTATAACTTATTCAGTGTCCGATCCCAAGTCTTTATTACAAATGTGTGACTGCTTAACTTCAGTGCCTTCTCAGAGGTGTTTGGTGGTTGGGGTTAGGGTTAGGGGCTGATTTTTGATTCGTTGTAGAGATGAGGTCTCGCCTAGTTGCCTGGGTGGGTCTCGAGCCTGTGGACTCAGGCAATCTGCTCGCCTCAGCCTCCCAAAGTTCTGGGATTACAGGCTGAGCCACCAAACCTGGCCTCTGCTAAATATTTTCAGATACAAAATGTTGCTGCTGTAATACTTTTTGTGCCTGCTTAAGTTACCTACAGACATGTCTTTTTTTAATTTTTGAGTCAGTTTCACTCTGTTGCCCATGCTAGAGTGCAATGGCATGTTCACAGCCACCCCAGCATTGACCTGCTGGGCTTAGACAATTTTCTGTCTCTACCTTCCAAGTAGGTGGAGCTGCAGGTGTGGGCTACGATGCCTGGTGAATTTTTTTGTTTTGTAGAGACGAGGTCTCACCAAGTTGCCCAGGCTGGTCTTGAACCCATAGGCTCAGGCAATCTCCCACCTTGGCTTCCCAAAGTGCTGGGCTTTAGGCATGAGCCACCATGCTTAGCCTGCACCCTTCTCTCTCACAACCTCCCCTTCCAGTTTTTTAAATAGAATGATTTGAGTTCTTCCGGGTATATTCTGTGAAGGGGGATTGACCAGGCACATGCATCTCAGGGCAGCTCTCCTGTTCCTCAAGCGGCTTCTCTCCAACCAGAGGGAGGCCTATCTGATGTTGTCACAAGAGGTCGTGCAGGGAGGGTGGCCTGGGAGACTCCAAGGCCAGAGTCCTCAGAGCTCCGTCCCAGGGCTCCGTCCAGCCCACTTGTCTGCTTGTGGAGGCCTCTAAGCCCCATGGTCCCTTGGCCCGCCCTGGCCTGCCTCATGGTTTTTTTGCCTTAATTCTGACTTCCTTAGAGTCTGAAGCACCTCTCTCCCACCCGCTTGCCTTCTAGAACATCTGAATTGAAACCCTGCTTCCTCCTGAATTCTTTGAGTTGCTCTTGTCTTTCCAGAATGGGCCATACCATCATGTCAGGATGATAAAGAGGGGCCAGACAGCCATCAGTGCAACCGTCACCTCTGTGGTGGACCAGGCAAGTTGGTGTCACCCTCCTCTGTCCCTTTGCCCACAGATCCTGCCTCTGCAGGCAGGGTTGTCAGCCCAGGTGGGGTCACATGTCCCTGGAGTTGGGAGCCCCAAGCTTAGCCTGGCTGCACCCCCTTCCAGGTTCTTGGGGAGGTCCTTCCCTCTCTGAACTCAGTCCTCAGCTGTCCTTTGGCTCTCTGCTGCCAGGGGTGTGGGGTTTCTCCTGTTCCTATACTGAGCCAGAGTGCCCTCTTCCTCACCTTTCCCTGCCCTGCCAAAGTGGCCTGTGCCTCCAAGGACTGGGGATAGACACCCTGGTTGGGAGAAACAGCATCGGGCTGTGTGACCAGCTGTGCCCCAGCCAGGACCCAGTAGCATCTGTTCTGGTTTCTTTGGTCCTATGAGTCGTTTTCGCTTTTGTGTTCACAAGGCCAGTCAATGTGGTTGGAAGTGGTATTTTACAGTTTAGAAAATGCATGGGGATTCTCATTTCTTGGCATGCACAAGCTTCCCCAGGTCTGTGGGAGGCCACAGGCTGTAGCAGAAAGAAAGGTTTGTGCACCAGACAATGCTTCCTATAGAATTGGTCACCCCAGCTCTGGGGGTTGGGCACGTTGTTTTAGAACGCCAAGCCTTAGTTTCCCCTCCATAAAGTGGGGACAACCACTGCTGTCCTGCCAGGGCTGCATTTATGGGAGTGGCCATTCCAGAGCCATGGAAAGCCATGCCTGTGGAGACTGAGAAGCTTGCAAAGTGCCTAGCATCTTCCTTTCCGGTCTTCCACAAGCACAAAACCCACCTTGGTGGCCTGATCCCCAGGGAGGATCAGTGGGTGAATGGGATAAACTGCTGATGACCTGGTTGTCATGTGATATGTGGTGACCTCACCCCTTGTAGGATGCAGGGGTCCCCATGCCTATGGGTACCTGTGTGGAACCAGCAGGCAGTGGATAGTCACATCACTCTCCAACCCAGCAGCTTGACATTTCCATGGCAAGCAAAGACCGGCACCTGTCAGTATACAATAAAGGTACAGCTAGTCCCTCCTCTGGGTACCTTCCTTCGGGTGTTTCCATGGGATTGTGGTTTTTTTTCTTTTTTTTTCTTTTTCTTTTTGAGTTGGAGTCACACTCTGTCACCCAGACCGGAGTGAAGTGGCACATTCCTGGCTACTGTAGCCTCGACCTGCTGGGCTCCGACAATCCTTCCGCCTCAGCCTTCCAAATAGCTGGGACTGCAAGTACGCGCCACCACCCCCAGCTAATTTTTTTGTTTGTTGTAGAGACGAGTCTTGCCATTCTGCCCAAGCTGGTATTGAACTCCCAGACTCAGGCAGTCCTCTTGCCTTGGCCTTCCGAAGTGCTGGGATGACAGACATGAGCCAGCAGCTCAGCCCTGAGCCTGGCGTTCGATGCTGAGTGGCAGCCCCTGAGCCTGCATGACTGCAGCCCTGTGTTTCTTCCTCGGGGGCAGGAAGGGGAGCCCCATCGTGTCCAGCCACAGCCTGCTCTTCGCACACTGGGGACGTGGGCAGACAGGCAAACCCCATGTCCTGCTGTGTGAGGTCAGGTCTGAGGGACGCACTGGCAGTGGCCCTTGAGATGAGGCAAAACGATCCCACAGGGGATGAGTTGGGGCCCTTGTCCCCTTCCGCCGTCTCCGCTCTCAGTGCACGTGCCACCCCACGGCCAGCTGCTCAGCAGAAGCCCCAGGACAGTTCCCCAGGAGGCAGAGGGTGTTCTGTGTGGACCCCGGCTTCTGGGTAGGCTGCAGGGCTCAGGCTCGCATCCACCATGCTGCAGCCTGGCCCAGCTCCTGACCCCCGGAACCAGGGTGTTGGAGAGGGGAACAGGCTTGTGAAAGCGCCTTCCCAGCCCATGGGTGGAAAGTCCCCAGGGAGTCGGCAGCTCTCTCAGAACGGGCCGGGGGGGCACCACCCTTGGCTTGAGGGATGTGTCAGCCTCTGGTCCCTCCCCTCACCCTCTCCTGCCAGGTGAGCCACGCATCCAGTCGGTGAACATTCAGCACACACCCCTCACCTGGGTCAAGCCACTCTGTCTCCCCCTGGGATTGCTCGACACCGCCTCACTGCCGGTCACCTGGCTGCTGATTGACACTCACCAGCCAGGGTGATGGGAACCCCGAGTGTCCTCAGCCACGGCGAGCACCGAGGTCCCTCCATGGCCACACCCTGCGTGACCTGGCCCACTGCCTCTCAGACCCCATGTCTTTCCACTCCCTCCTGCTGACCACACTCCAGCCACACTGGTCATCTTGTTCCTTCACCGTGGTGAGCAGACGTTTACCCCAGGTCCTTTGCACAGATGACCCCTTCACTGTCCTGGTCTTTGTCTCAGACCTCTGCCTGTCTTTGACATGGCTCTCAGGTTGGAACTCTAGACTACCTGTTGAGAGTGGGCTTCCCTGCCAGTTCTGCCCTCAACTCACCTTGCTGCCCAGGGCATGCTTCCCACGAACCTGTCCTCAGTGCCAGCCCACAGCAGCTCCTAGGAATTCCATGTAGTGGGCCTTGCCTCTCCCGTGGAGGTGGCGGAGCCCAGTCCATGTCCCTGTCCTCCAGGTGTGTGTGATCGAGCCCAGCAGCATGGAGTTCACCCCACGTCAGGTGGAGGCGTGCGTGGGCCAGACCCTGGAGCTGCCTTGGCGGGTCAGCGGTCTCATGCCTGGCGGGGCCGCGGAGATGGTTACCCCGAGCGATGCTCCCACTTTGACTTGATGGTGGAGGTGGAGAACCAGGGCGTGTTCCAGCCACTCCCAGGTAAGGCAGCACTGCTGGGTAGAACCAGATGGGCAGACATGGATCGCCCCGGTGCCCAGCTTGAGGACTTGAAGCGGCAGAGGTTCCACGCCATCAGCAGTGGCATTTGTCTCCCTGTCCACTATCAGTTCCAGTCTGGTCTGGCTCTCGTCCAGGTGACTGGCTTCTGAGACTGTTTCCACATCTCTGAGCTGAGTGTCATCTAATCAGAATTGCGCGTCAGAGGGCCTGTTTCAGTGCCTGGAATATAGTCAGGGCTCAGAACGTATTGTAGATGGGGGTTTTGCCTAGCTGTAGAGGCGAAGCACCCGTGACATGCCAGGCCAACCCGCCTGAGCACCTCTTTTCTTCATCTCCTGCGGGGTTTTGGTGGTGATATCCACGGTGACCCTGGCAGCGTCAATGAGTTTATCGCGTGGCAACCCTGCCAGGTGCAGGGAAAGCATTTTGCACACCTGACCTGCCTGAGACCTTGAAACACTGTGGAAGGAACTGATGCTGGGCTCCTTGTCAGATGAAGAAGCTGAGGCCCAAGGTCACCCATAGTGTGGCCTGAAGATCTGGGTGTGCCTCACAATGACCTGGCGTTTAATCGTTTGTGAGACAGGCCAGGAGCGTTGACCCAGACGGGCAGGGTTTCCTCTTTGATAGGCAACGAAGACAGCCAAAGGACTGGTGAGCTATTGAGTAAGTCAGTGTTGAGTAAGATTCCAGCAGGGCATCTAAAGGAACAGGAGTAGATAGCATTTGGTGTAAGGATGCCCATGACAGGACACGACGTGGGCTGGTCTGTGGTGCTTGTACACAAGGTGACCCGTGATACCAGGACCTGAGAATCTGGAGGCTTTGGAGGCCCTGCGGCGCCACTGAAGGTCTTTGGCCAGAAGAGTGCTGTAGTGCCAGCAGGGTTTAGGAAGCTCGATTGGCAGAAGTGTTTGTAGGACCGCCTGTGGTGCCAAGTGGTTTTACAAGCTGCTGTATCTGCGATTGCATGCAGAGCTGTTAGAGGTTGAAGCTGCAGAGGAGAGGGAGGGCAGTGTCTGAAATCCCTGTGCCAACCACGTCCAGGAGAAACCAAGCTTAGGAAAGAAATCTGCAGAGTTCTCCACAGGGTCACCATTTGGGATGGAGGATCACACTGCACAGGGGAGAGGCCTGCGGGCAGCCGGAGATGAGCTGCCCCGGCACCTCCCCCTGCGTCCATCCTGGAGGGAGGTCTGCGGAGCGCAGCCCACGCTTCGGGTCAGGTCCCAGGGAATAGCAGGGCTTGAATTCCACATGGTTGGTCTGAGCCACTTCCTCCACCCACTGTGGGCTCTGTGACGTCAGGGGTGCTGTCAGCCTCCCTGGGCCTTGGGTTCTCCATTGACAAAAAGAGATGACAGCCCCTCTTTATTCTGACAGTTGCACATGAACATCCCGCCACACTGTGCCGGGACGTTTCTCAAGGAGTTTGAGTTCCGGACACAGCAGTCAAGATAGAAATCCTCTAGTGCCAAAATTTCCCTGAGAAAGTGCTTTACATCTCTGCTGGTGTGGAGCGTATGTGGCAGTGTCTGGGGTGTGTAGAGCCCAGGTTGTGTGAGAAAGATGTGTCTTAGGTACCTTGTACAGGTATCAGGGCCAAAAGATGCTTATCTCATGGAAACCTGTGGGATTCAAGGGCAGGCCGGGGCAGCAGGTGGACCCGTCGCTTTGAGTCCCTCCCTGGGCCATACTCAGCTCAGGAGCAGCTAGGTCCCCATAGTCGGTCAACTCTCCTCCTTCCCCAAGTTGAGATCACAGGTGACAGGACTCTGGCCACGGCTCTGAGAAGGGTCTGTATCAGGTCCCCTCGGTGGCCCTGCCCAGGCCTGCCCTCCCCGGCAGTACCCTCGGGCTCCGCCCTCTTCCCACTAGACCCCGCTTCTGCCGTGCCCACATGGTTGGCACCTTCTCACAAGCCCCTCGGCTGTGGGCACTACGGGGAAACTCCCCACAGAGGCCCAGTCCCCTTGATGCTTGGCTGGGCTCCCACTCGGGAGTGTGGACACCTCTCCCCCTGCTCCGTCCTGGCCCTTTCTCCACTCAGCCGCTTTCCCAATCCCCTGCTCACTGAGCATCTACCAAGTGACATTCTCTGGGGCTTCCCTGGCAAATGAGAGCAAGAGAGCGCTAGAGAGAGGGAGATAGACATGGTCTCTCCCTTCTTGGCGCCTCTAGGATAGCAAGTCAGAGTTCCCCAGGTCATGGGGTGCCCATGGTAAAGTGCACCGTGGGCGAGTAAGCACAGGTGCTTTGAGCGCCAAACTACCTCTAGGCACTCCCCGAGAGAAAGGTCTCAGCATAGTGCCTGGAAGAACTGCTCAGAAGATGGGCTCCAAGCCAGTTGGGCGTGTTGGGAGGGCTGCTTAGAGGAAGCCATGGCTCGGCTGAGACCCGGGAGGGAAGCAGGAGGGGAAGAGGCAAGGCTCTGCATCTCAGCTGGGGTTGGGGTTCACAGGGTGGGGGCTATCAGCACCCAAGAGGCATCCTCCTTAGCTGTGTGCCCACTGCTGGGGGTAGGTTGGACCGTGTGGGAGCAACTACCATACACACAAACCTGTGGGCAAGCATTTAGAATGAAGCATGCTGATGTCTGCGACTCCCAGTGCATACACACACAAGATCAGTTGATGGGTGGATAGAGGGCTGGACAGGCCATGAGGAATCCAGCCAACTGTCCATGGTAGGGGCGAGGTGATGGGTAAGTGAATGTTCAGAGGATAATCGTTTCACCTTTTCTGGATGCCTGACAGTTTTCCTAAGAAATGTGATGCAAAGAAAACAATGCCACAACACACTCATCAGAACCGGTTTTTTAAAAGATGGGAAATGACCAGTCTTGGTAGGGCTGCCGGGCAGCGGTTAGGAGCAGTGACATTCCTCGCAGCCACTTTGGGAAGGGTCGGGCAGTCATGACAACGGCTGAACATGTGCCTGTCTTGTGGCCTGGCAGTGCCCCTCTCCTAGCAACACATCCACCAGATGTCGGGGCGTCCTCCAAGGGAAGGTCCACACGTAGCAGCACTGGGGATCAGAGTCTCCGTCCAGGAGGGACCTAGATGCCCACTCTCTGCCCGGGCTGCGGCCCCAGGGGCAAGCGGCAGGTGGTCTCTGTTCAGGGCCTCTAAGCTGTGGGGTCCTCTGCTGCTCAGCAGTGGGAGCTGTGCATGCATTTCTCACTTCCCTCCTGTATATCTGGCACACATGCTGAGTTTTTCTATTCCTGTGGATAGAAAAACGATGATAAAGCAATGTGAAATGTGAGCAGCACTTGTGAGATGGGGACTGTGGGCATTTTTGGTTTCTGTTCTGAGGAGCATGGTAACATGGGGTGAAGAGCACGGACTCTGAAGCCGACCAGTGCAAGGCACAGCTCTGCTCTCTACCAGCTGTGGTGTCTTAGGCAGATGGCTGGACTTCTGTGCAACTTGGCTGCCACAACTGGGAGTACCAATAGTGTCTCACTGCTAGGATTGTGATCTGAGTTGAGCTCTCAGCGTTGTCTCTCTTCCATGGTGTGCATCAGTTTTGTAATGAGAAAATGTATATGTGCGTATATTTTGAGAGGCCACCAGGAAGGATCCCATAAGAGGCGCTAACTGCCTAGAAGTTTGCCTCGGTGGAAGGAATACTAGGAACAACTAACATGTGTTGAAACAATGCTAATCTCTGGGCACACTTGTATCTATCGCCACTACTGTTTTGTCGATGAGGAAGGGGTTGCCCAGAGAAGCCAAGGGCCGAGCCTGAGAGCACACAGCCAGGGCTGGCAGAACCGGGGCTCTCAGGGGCCCAGGAGGGCTGAGGCAGCCTAGGAGTGTTCCTGAGGGCAGAAGGGTTCTGGAGGGAAGGGGTGCCCTATCTCCCAGTCTGCTCTGCCCACACTGTGTTGGCAAACCACATCATTACTACTCAGGAGTGAGCGAAAGTGCTCTCTTTGGTTGTCCTTGGGATCCCCCGAGGCTCTGAGAAGACACTTGACGGTGGCATTGGAGGTCCGATGTCTCCGCCGACCTGCTTTCCCTTCATTCTGACCTCCGTCCCCGAGACGCTTGGGTGGTGGTCCTCCAAGCCCCCCCACCCCTAGTGGCCTCCGAAGAGGATGTCCTGCTTGGGCTTTGCATGAACAAGACATCAAGCCAGATCGCCAGACAAGTGAACAAAGCTGGTGGCGACCTCTTCCTTTCCCTGAACCTGAGTTTGGACTCAGCGGGGACATAAGAGGTGGGCCCTGGCCCAACCCGGCCAGCCCTGAAGCTCCCAGGAGAGGAGAGGAGTCTCAGGAGCAGAACGTCCAGCCCTCGGAGAGGAGCAGGGGGATGGATGAGATCGGAGACCCAGAGCTGATGTGCCCGTGGGTGCCGTCCTGGCAACAGGGCCTGGTCCCACCCCCGGGCCCAGCCTCCTCCCGTCTCCGTCATGTGTGCTTCTGTCATTCTGGCTTCCCTCGGCCCACGATGCCTCCTGGCCTTTCCTTGGGGACACCCCCAAGCGCTGGAGCCCGCCAGACCCACCTCCTTCAGAAGCTGCCCCCACGGCCCCGGGTTCAGTTGGGGGCACGTGGCCGTGCCTGTCCTCTGGCCCTGTGAACAGGTGACTCCGGTGTGCCGAGAGGCGGGCCCCTGTCTCATCTTCCCAGCTGGGCAGCAAGGCCTTCCCAGCGGCATCTGGGTCTGACCCCTGGCCACCTGATGCCCAGGTCACCTGGAAGCTCTGCTTCACCTGGGGCCGGGGCAAGCCTCTGAGCTGAGTACGGCTGCTCCCCGCCTCTGCCATGAAAAGGAGGAAACATCACCATGGAAGGCCTGACTCCAGGCTATGCAGTCGGGACCCTCAGCCTCACCGTCATGTAACCCCTCGACTGCTCTGGGGACCTCTTGGCCTGACTGACCCAGGCAGGCCGACCTCAGGCTCCCCTCTGAGAATGTTCCCATGCGGGATGTGTGCGCGTCTGCCCTGCAAGTGCTTCCAAGGGGCCTTGTCCCTCAGGACCACTGCCATGGAGATGCTGCCGTCGGGGGCTCCCTCAACGCTTCCGGAAGTGGCTTTTCTCTTGAGCTCCCGGGACCCCCCCGTAGCATGCTGCCTTCATGGGGTGTGCACAGCCCCGGTGTCATGCTGGGAGGATGCAGCCCAGCGAAGTAGCTGTAATCCCTCTCCCTGGAGCTCCAAGCATACTCAGAGATTTGCAAGAAATTGTGCTTTATTGAGACTCATGTCCCTTCCCCCACAGGAGGAGGCACAGACCGTAGAGCCAGGGAGACATCAGGGCCCAGGAAACAGCCAGCTGTGATGTCACGCCGGCGGAAGGGGGCCCTCTAGGATCCAAGCTGTCATTTCAGCCCCACCCCGGGTACAGGCTGTGCCTGAAAGCCACAGGGTGGAGGGGTGGATGCCGAATGTCCTCTCGGCTGGCATCGTGGCCGAGCCCGCGCGGCAGTTGTGCCCTCCGTCCAACTCTGGGACACGGCTCTGGGCGTGGCCTCCGGGCCGGATGTGCCGGGCACACAGATGTTTCTTCCTGAGAGCTTCTGAGAGTTCATTCCAACGTCTCTTCTCGCCGGGCTCCTCCCGCACCTGTTGCAGTCGCTGCCGGCCGAGCCCCGAGTCTGTGTCCTCACGAGGCCAGGATCTTGCTGTCCGTCCGTGCAGATCTTGCTCTCCATCCTGAATGCAGGAGACATTGCAATGAACTCTCAGATCCTCTGTAGTCCCCAGTACCACGATCTCCTGGACGCCAGTCACCCTGATGCCAGAACCTCTTCCTCCTGCCCACCTGAAGCTGGGAGCCCTTTGACTGGCAAATCCCCTTCCCACAAGCCCCCTTTTTCTCCCTCGGTGGTCCCCTGAGCCTCTGGTCACCGCCAGTCTACTCTGTCCTTCTGTGAGGTCACCCTTTTCACATCAACACACGAGTGACATCAGCAGTTTTTGTCTTTCCGAGATATGCTAAGTACTTAATGTCATCGTCCCACAATGTGTACGTATCTCTAAACGTCACATGGACCCTGTAAATGTGTACAGTTAGGAAATGTCAATTAAAAATAGTATTAGTAAGAATGTAATAACCAACATGCTGTGCAGGAAGGCTGCCCGTTTCACCACCCCAACACCTGACTTGTGACACGGCCTCACCTGTCTCGGGGATCAACTGGAGCCATCTGACTTCTCTGTCGGCTGGTCTTCTTGACCGGCAGGCAGAAACATCTCATGAAGAGGTTGACACACCTCCTCATGGCCCTCTGCCAGCCCCGGCTCTCTCTTTTGGGCAAGGTTGAAATCCCACCCTCTGGCTGCGCAGTGTGGAGGGAGTTAGAACGCATGTGGTTGGATGCATTCTTTGAGAATGACTCTTCAACGGATTCAGTCAGGGGCCCCATGGTTTTCATTGGTGTTATTTCAGGGTCCTGGTTCTCAGGGCTTTTTTGGTGTTTGTCCGACCTTGAGATCTCCATGCTGGTGTTGATCCATGGGTCTTGTAAGATGGTGACACTCATGGCCATCTGCCAGTCCCGGCTGTCTCTGTCGGGAGTGGTTGAAATCCCACTCCCTGGCTGCGCAGTGTGGAGGGAGTTAGAACGCGTGTGGTCGGATACGTTCTTTGAGAGTGACTCTTCAGTGGATTCAGTCAGGGACCCCATGGTTTTCATTGGTGTTATTTCAGGGTCCTGGTTCTCAGGGTTTTGTTGCTGTTTGTCCGTTCGTAGGATCTCCACGCTGGGGTTGACCCGTGGGTCTTGTAAGATGGTGACACTCATGGCTGGCTGCCCAGTGTGGAGGGAGTTGGAATGCCTGTGGTCGGATACATTCTTTGAGAGAGAGTCTTCAACAGGTGCAATATCGGACTCCCTGGTTTTCACTTTTATTTCGGAGTCCAGGCTATCCAGGCTCCGTTGCTGTGTGTCCGCCCTTGGGCTCTGCAGGCCCAGGCTGACCCAGGGGTCCTGTAGGATGGTGTCCCCCAGGGCGGGCCTCTGTGTGGGGTCGATCACCAGTATGTTTTTGATAAGTTTTTCCAAGGGGCTGGAAAAATAAGAGGGGATGCTGTACTTTCCCGTGGTGATGCTTGCTCTGAGGTCTTCAAGGTTGTCATCGCTGAACGGCGGATCCCCGGCCGCCATGCAGTATAAGGTGGCCCCGAGGCTCCACGTGTCTGCGGCTGGACCGTTGTAGGCATGTCCCTGATGCATCTCGGGGGCAGCGTAGCACAGCGACCCGCACATGGCGTTGAGCATCTCTCCCTCTTGGAAGTACGTGCTGAGCCCGAAGTCGGCCACTTTGACTTGGCCCTTCCCACTCAGCAGTATGTTCGCCGGCTTGAGGTCTCTGTGTGCGATGTTTCGCTGGTGGCAGTAGTGGACGGCCGAGCACATCTGCCGGAACATTTCTCGGGCCTCCTCCTCCCCGAGGCGGCCCTTCTGGCAGATGTGATGGTCCAGGTCGCCTCCGCCGGCGAACTCCATCACGATGACCATGCTGATGTCACTGTCGATGACTTCGACCAGTTGTATGATGTTGGGGTGTCTTAGCTGTGTCATGATACCGGCCTCCATGTAGCACAGCTGCCAGTAGCTGGCCGGCTTCTCCTTGGAGATAATTTTCAGCGCGACCGGGGCCCCAGTTTTTACTTGCCGTGCCAGTTTGACCTCGGCAAAGGACCCGCTGCCAAGGGTCGTGAGGACTTGGTAACGCCGTAGGGCCTTTCTACTGGCCACGTCCCGCCGCCCTCCCAGACACATGCGACACCGCCGCATGGTCTGCCAACACTATTGCTAACTGCAAGTGTACTCACTCCAGCAACTCTAGAAAAGCTAAGAAAATGAACACCACCAATAACACTAAGTTGCTAACACTACTCCAAAAACACGCTAAATCTACTCAGGCTACTAAGAAAAGCTAAGAATATGAACAACGCTGATAATACTAAGTGGCTAACACTACTGCAAAAACACACAAAAGCTACTAAAACGACTAAGAAAGACTGCTAGGAAAAAAGTCTGAACTATGGTAACAAAAAAAGTGTGAACTATGGTAACTGCTAACTAGCTACATTTAAACAGAAGAAAGTGTGAAAAAAGTGTGAACTATGGTAACAATGCTAACTAACTACATTTAAACAGAAAACAAGGGGAAGGCAAGATACACACCAGGAAAAGCACAAAGGAAATGAGAACAAAATGGGAAAGAGAAAAAAGGGAGAAAATAATAAAGAATTAAAGAGGAGAGAAAAAGAATAAAAAATAAGATGCAAGAGAAGTCAAAAGGAAGTAGAGAAAAGAACAGATGACAGAAAAAATAAAATAAGAATTAGGAAAATGAGAAAAAGAAAAAAACAGTAGGAAAACAATCAGGAGACAACAGATGCAGCACGGTCTTACTCCAGAGTTCGCAAAAGAGGCTTCCCTGGGCAGTAAAGACCAAACACCTCAGGCCAGCCAGGGGCTTATATAGGTTTGCAGGATTCCATCGCCATGGCGCTTTATGAGGTCAGAGCAACTGACCATGATTGGGCCCCTCCCCAGTTGGTTTTTTTTTTCCATTTTTTGTTTGCAATAGCCTTTTTCTCCTTTTGACAAAAGGCGTTTTTTGGTTTGTTTCTGTTTGTCTAGGTGGGTTCTAGAGACTGATGTTTGCTTTCTCCAGAATTAAAACTTGGCTGGGCTCATGCTTGTCATCTCAGCACTGTGAGAGGCCTGGGTGGAAGATCACTTGAGCCCAGGCGTTCAAGATCACCCTGGGCCACACAGTGAGACATCATCCCCACAAAAAATGAAAAAATGATGTGACTGTACCCCTAGCCGTTTGGGAGGCTGAGGGGGGAAGGCTGTCTGAACCCAGGAAGTCGAAATTGAGGTGGGCCGTGATCATGCCGCTGCACTCCAGTCTAGAAGACAGTGAGAGCTAACTCAGAAAAAAAAAAGTTAGGGTTAGGAAAAAGAGCCTGCAGTATGCTTCCATATCCTTTTTATTGTTAACTGGGAAGTCTAAAATCACTTTTGGTTGCTCAAAACCCCTTAATGTGTACTGTCAAATTACCCCTTTTTCTTTAAACTCTGAATGATTGGTCTCAAAATGGTGGTGACATTTAACTGACATCATGATACTATAAGAACATGTTCTGTTGCATAAAGCATAAGATATATGATTGGGTTGCCGGGAAGATAACCCTCATCATAGTTTCTCCATAAGATCATCAGATTGTCATCCACATCTTTGAAGGGCAGAGGCAGTGGATTGAAATATTCAAAGTGTTTAAAAAACAGAAACCTGTCACCTGAGAATCCTATATTTAGCCAAACCGTCCTTCAAAAGTGAGTAAGAAATCCAGACATTCCCAGATAACCGAAAGCTGAGTCCCACCAGTCCAGCCCTGCAGTGAAGGGGTCCTTCCATTTGAAAAGCAAAGACTAGGCTGGGCTCAGTGGTTTAGCCTGTAATCCCAGCACTTTGGGAGGCCAAGACGAGTGGGTTGCCTGAGTCTGTGGGTTTGAGACCAGCCCGGGTAACTTGGCGAGATCTCATCTCTACAGTAAATCAAAAAGTTGAGCTGGGCATGGTAGCGTGTGCCTGTAGTTCCAGCTACTTGGAAGGCTGAGGCTGAAGGATCACCTGAGCCCAGTAGGTCAACACTGGTGTGGCCATGAGCATGTCACTGCACTCCAGCCTGGGTGACAGAGAGAGACTCCAACTCAAAAAAAAAAAAACAAAAAACAAAGACTAGGCAGAAATCCAAAGCTTTATGAAGAGAAAGATCTCTGGTAAATACACAGACAATTAGAAAACCTAGTACCGTTTTTGTTTTGTACATGCTTTAAGAGACTTTTTTTTTTAACTCGGTTGGTATGAATACAGTGCATTCAGATATAATTTTGTGACACCGATAAATAAGGATCAACTGGGTAAGAGAAATAACATTTTTCTTTTTGCTTAGGTTTGCCTTGACTTTTGGGGCTCTTTTTTGGTTCAATATGAACTTCAGGATTGTTTTTTCTCATTCTATGAAGGATGATGACATTGGTGATTTGATAGGCATTGTTTTGAATCCTTAGACTGCTTTGGACATCATGGATATTTTAACGATATTGATTCTTCCAATCCCTGAGGATAGAATTTTTTCCATTTTTTGTGTCATTTATCATTTCTTTTAGCTGTATTTTTCAGTTCTTCTTGTAAAGATCTTTCATTTCCTTGATTAGATGTATTCGCAGGTATGTGTGTGTCATAAATAGGATTGTGTTCTTCATGTGGTTCTCAACTCAAATGTTATTGGTGTATAGAAATGTTTCTGATATTTGTACATTGCGTTTGTATCCTGAAACCTTACTGAATTTGTCTGTCAAGTCTAGGAGTCTGCTAGAGGAGTTTCAAGGGCTTTCTATGTATACAACCATGTCATCAGTGAACACAGTTTGACTTACTCTTTTTCAACTTGGGTGCTATTTCTTTCTGTCTCTTGCCTGATCGCTCTGGCTAGGACTTCCATTAGGAATAGGAGTGGTGAGAGTGGACAACCTTGTCTTGTTCCAGTTCTTAGGGGGAAAGTTTTGATCTTTTCCCTGTCAAGTTTGATGTTGGCTGTACATGACTCTCATTATGTTGATGTATGTTGCCTCATTTGTTTGGGGTCTTGATCATGGAAGAATGTTGGGTTTTTATCGTATGCCTTTTCTGCACATATCAAAAGAATTATATCATTTTATTTTTTAGTTCTGTTTATGTGGGAAATCCCATTCATTAGTTCTGTTTATGTGGGAAATCCCATTCATTTATTTGTGCATGTTGAATCATCCTTGCATCCCTGGATTAAAAGCCACTCGATTGTGATGGATTCTGTTTTTGATATACTGTTGGATTCAGTTTGCTAGAATTTTGTTGAGGATTTTTACATCTGTGTTCACCAGGGATGGTGGCCTGTAGTTTTTTTATTGTTGTTGTGTCCTGGGGGGGCTATTTCTGTGGTCTCAGTTGTAACGTCGCCCTTCTCTCTTCTGATTGGGATTATGTGAATTTTCTCTTTTTTTCTTGGTTAGTGAGTGTGGTAGACTGTCACTTTTGTTTATTCTCTTTAAAAGTCAACTTTTTGATCTGCGGATCCTTTGTATCTTGTTTTAATCTCAAGCTCATTTCATCCTGCTCTGATGTTTGTAATTTCTTTTGTCATGTTAGTTTTGGTTTGGATTGTTGTTTCTCTAGTCCCCTGAGGTGTGTTGATGTGGGCCAGACTGGGCTCAGCCTGTAATCTCAGCACTTTGGGAGGCCAAGGTGAGAGGATTGCCTTAGCCTGCAGGTTCAAGACCAGTCTGGGTAACTTGGCGAGCCCTCATCTCTTAAATAAATAAATGAATAAAATCAGCCAGGCATGGTAGTGCATGCCTGTAGTTGTAATTCTAGTTACTTGGAAGGCTGAGGTGGAAGGATCACCAGAGCCTAGCAGGTCAATGCTGGGGAGGCTGTGAGTGTGCCACTGCACTCCAGCCTGGGCAACGGAGTGAGACTCCAAGTCACACACACAAAAAACTGTTGTGAGATTTTTCTGACTTTTTGACATAGGCATTTAATGCTGTAACCCTTACTCTTAGCACTGTTTTTATGTCCCAGAGCTTTTGGTATGTTGTATCTCTGTTTTCATTCATTTCAAAAATTTTCATGATTTCTGCCATAATTTTGTTGTTTACCCAAAGGTCATTCAAGAGCACATTGTTTAATTTCCCTTTACTTGTGTATTTTTGTTTTCCCTGGTGTTGATTTCTCAATTTATTCCATTGTGGACCAAGAAGATGCTTAGTATGATTTGAATTTTTTTTAATGTAATGAGACTTGCTTTATGGCCAAGCATAGGGTCAGTTGTGGAGAATGTTCCATGTGGGGATGAGAAGATCTATTCTGCAGTTGTAGGTTAGAGTATTGGAAACAACAAATGCAGAGACATCATATTGCCTGACATCAAATCGTACTACCACTACACACGTAGACAGGTCAGCGGAACAGAATAGAGAACCTAGACATGAAACCACGTACCTGCAACCAACTGATGGCTGACAAAGTTAGCAAAAAAATAAGCATGGGAGAAAGGGAAGTATATTCAAGAAGTGATGCTGGGTAAATTGGCTAACTGTGTGCAGAAGAATGGAACTAGACCCCTATCTCTCACCATATACAACAATTAACTCCACATGGATTAAAGAATTAAACATGAGACCTGAGACTATAAAAGCCCTAGAATGAAACCTAGGAAATATTCTTCTGGACATTGGCCTAGGCAAAGAATTTATGATGAACACCTCACAGAGAAATGCAACAAATCTGAAAATGGACAGAAGGGACTTAATTAAATGAAAAAGCTTCTTCACAGTAAAACAGATATGAGAGGAAACAGACAACCCAGAGAATGGGAGGAAATATTTGCAAATCATGTCTCTGATGAAGGACTAGCATCCAGGAACTACAAGGAACTCACTTAACTCAACAAGGAAAAAAAAATTCCCATCAGAACCTGGACAAAGGACAGGAGCAGACATTTCTCCAAAGAAGAAATATAAGTGGCTAATAAACACATGGAAAAATGTCCACTATCATGAATTTTCTAAAAAATGCACATTGAAACTATTTTAGAGATGAGGGCTCGCCAAGTTACCCAGACTGGTCTTGAACCTGCAGACTAAGGCAATCCTCTCACCTCGGCCTCCCAAAGTGCTGGGATTACAGGCTGAGCCCAGTCTGGCCCACATCAACACACCTCAGAGGACTAGAGAAACAATAATTCAAACCAAAACTAACAGGAAAAAAGAAATTACAAACCTCAGAGCAGGATGAAATGAGCTTGAGATTAAAACAGGATACAAAGGATCAGCAGATCAAAAAGTTGACGTTTAAAGAGAATAAACAAAAGTGACAGTCCACCACCCTCATTAACCAATAAAAAAAGAGAAAATTCAAATAATCCCAATCAGAAAAGATAAGGGTGACATAAAGCTACCATTGGACCAGAAATCTCACTACTGGGTATCTACCCAAACGAAAATTAATTATTTTATTAAAAAAGACACTTGCATTCATATGTTCACTGCAGCACTATGATATGTGATATGATATAGCATATCACATACTATGGATGAAAATGTAACTATGCCACTCTCAGGACCACATAGCCAGGACTGGCCGGCATTTGTAAGAGAATCAATGTGAGTGGTGTCCAAGCACGGGCAATAAGAGCAGTCTGCTCTAAGTGCAGTCTTTGTAAGAGGGTGCATTGTCTACAGGGAATTTTTTAATCAGTAGCAATGGACTGATGACTGCCTGGTTTTTCTGTCACCACACACAGACAATAATTGATGTTGGTGATAAAATACACACCCCCAAAAACTTTTCGTTGGTCTAAAGAAGCTGTGGCCACAGTTGAGGATTTTATGTTTTTATTTATTTTTTATTTCTTATTTTTTTGAGTTGGAGACTTACTCTTGTCTCCCAGGCAGGAGTGCAGTGGCTCACTCACAGCTGCCACAGCCTCCACCTGCTGGGCTCAAGCGGTCCTTCTGCCTCAGCCTTCCAAGTGGCTGGAACTCTAGATGTGCACCACCATTCCTGCCTTGTTTTTGTAATTTATTGTAGAGATGAGGTCTCCCCAAGTTGCCCAGGCTGGTCTGAAACCCCTGGGCTCAGGCAGTCCTCTTGCCTTGGCTTCCCAAAGTGCTGGGATTACAGGCTGAGCCGCTGTACCCAGCCATATTAATTAATTTCTAACCATAGCTGCAGATTCTACTACATAACCGGATATTGATTCTATATAGGCGGTTTCACTGTTGTACAACCAATCTCCAGATTTTGTCATCTTGCCAAACTGAAACACTGTACCTATTAAGAAATAACTTCCAATTTCTCCCTCCACTGATCCCCTGGCAGCCCCCATCCTGCTTTTTGTCTCTGTAAATTTTATTACTCAAATTCATAGGGAACTTATACAGGTGGAATAATATGGTATTTGTCTTTTTTGTGATTAGCTCACTTAGCTTAGCACAATGCCCTCATGGTTCATCCATGTGGTGGCCAGCACTGGCCAGAATTCCCCTCCTTTGCAAGCCTGAGAAACATTCCCTTGTATGGGTAGACCACACTTTGTTTCTCCACCCATCCATGGACACTTGGGTTGCTTTCACCTTTTGGCAGTCATGAGTAATGCCGGTGTGAATGTGGATGAACAAAGATCTCTTAGAGACCCTGCATTCAGCTGTTTTGGGTACAGACCTGGAAATGGAATTGCTGGGTCATAATGGTGATTCCATGTTTAATTTTTTGAGGAACTCCACATTGTTTTCCATAGCACCTGCACCATTTTGCATTTTTTCCAGCTTCCAATTTCTCCACATCTTGTTTTTGTTCCTTTGTTTTTGGGGGGGGGGGATTGAGTTGGAGTCTCACTCTGTTGTCTAGGCTGGAGTGCAGTGGCATACTCAACAGCCACCCCAGTGTTGACCTGCTTGGGCTAAGGTGAAACTTCCGCCTCAGCCTTCCAAGTGGCTGAAACTACAGGTGTGCACTACCACACCTGGCTAATTTTTTAAAATTTTTAAAATTTATTGTAGAGATGAGGTCTTGCCAAGTTGCCCGGGCTGGTCTTGAACCCACAGGCTCAGGCAATCCACTCGTCTTGGCCTCCCAAAGTGCTGAGATTACAGGCTGAGCCACTGAGCTCGGCTTTTTTGTTTTGTTTGAGTTGGAGTCTCACTCTGTCGCCCAGGCTGGAGTGCAGTGGCACACTCCTGGCCACGGCAGTCTTGGCCTGCTGGGCTCAGCTGATCCTTCCACCTCAGCCTCCCAAGTAGCTAGATCTACAGGCACATGCTACCATGCCTGGCTTAAAAAAAAAAAAATAGTAGTCATACTTATGACTGCAAAGTGATATATATGTCATTGTGGATTTTAATTTGCATTTCCCTAATGATTAATGATGTTGAGTATCTTTTCATGTGCTTGTTGGCCATGTATATGCCTTCTTCAGAGGCATGGCTGTTCAAATCCTTTGCCCATTTAGTGACTGGAGTATTCATTTTGTTGTTGTCAAGTTGAAGAGACAGAGAGAGACAGAGAGATGAAAAACCTGTAATTTATTTATAAAACATTGTGTATTCTTACATGTTTAAACTTCAGTCACCTTCAAAGTACTCTCTGTCATTGCAATACACCTACTGAAATGCTTTTTCCACTGCTCAAAAACAGTGTTTGGGCCTGCTTGGTGTCTCAGCCTGTCATCCCAGCACTTTGGGAGGCCAACATGAGTGGATCCCTGAACCTATGGGTTCGAGACCAGCCCGGGCAACTTGGTGAGACTTCGTCTCTACAATAAATCAAATATTAGCCGGGTGCAGTAGCGCGTGCCTGTAGTTCTGGCTACTTGGAAGGCTGAGGAGGCAGTATCACCTGAGCCCAGCAGGTCAAGGCTGCGGTGGCCGGGCGTGTGCCACTGCACTCCAGCTTGGGCAAGAGTGAGACTCCAACTAAAAAAAAAAAATATTTGAGTAGATGTTTTTGTCTGATTGTGGATGGTGGGAGTTGGAGAGTCCTAGTAAAGCAGGTACCCGAATACATGCTCTTCTAAGTACTGTCCTAAGCGTGTATTATTAACTGAATTCTTGTTGCAACTTTGTGAGTTAGGTACTATGAGGAGCTCCATGCTATGGATGAAGATGTAACTATGCAGCTTTCTCAGGACCACACAGCCAGGACTGGCCAGCATTGGCTAGGGCATCAATGTGCGTGATGTCCAAGCACAGGTAATAAGAGCAGAGTGCTCTTGGTGCAGACTTTGTAAGAGGGTGCATTGTCTACAGGGAATTTTTAAATCAGTAGCAGTGGACTGATGGCTGTCTGGTTTTTCTGTCACCATACACAGACAATAATCGCTGTTGGTGATAAAATACACACCCCTAAAAACCTTCTGTTGGTCTAAAGAATTGCTGTGGCTACTGTTGAGGATTTTATTTTATTTTATTTTATTTTATTTTTTTGAGTTGGAGTCTCACTCTGCTGCCAGGCTGGAGTGTAGTGGCATGCTCATGGCCACTGCAGCCTCGGCCTGCTGAACTCAAGCTATCCTTTTGCCTCAGCGTTCCAAGTAACTGGAACCACAGAGGAGCGCCACCACACCCAGCTAATTTTTTTGTTTATTGTAGAGACGAAGTCTCAACAAGTTGCCCAGGCTGGTCTTGAGTGAGCTACCACACTCGGCCAAAGGTATAAGTTTATAGACAACATAAGCAAGCTCAAAAGTATTAGAGAAGTTTTATATCTTAAAACATCTAGCAGAAGTAGTTTCTGACCCATGGTCCAATAGACTCAGACAAAAAGTCAAAATTAAATTCTACAGGTTGGCCAGGCGTGGTGGCTCAAGCCTACAATCCCAGCACTTTGGGAGGCCGAGGCAAGAGGATTGCCTGAGCCTGCAGGTTCAGGCCAGCCTAGGCAACATGGTGAGACCTTGTCTCTACAATAAATCAAAAAATTAGCTGGACGTGGTAGCATGTACCTATAGTTCTGGTTACTTGGAAGACTGAGGTGAAAGGATCACCTGAGCCCAGCAGCTTGAGGCTGTGGGGGCCGTGAGTGTGCCACTGCACTCCAGGCTGGGCAACAGAGTGAGACTGCAAATCAAAAAAAAAAGAAAAAAAAAATTCTAAAGGCTTCTACTTTTCCAATTATTTAATTTAACTAATTTATTTTTTATATCAGAGTCTCATTCTGTCACCTAGGTTGAAGTGCAGTGGCACACTCACGGCCCTAACTGCCTCAATCTGCTGGGGTCAGGCGATCGTTTAAGAAGCTGGACTACAGGCGTATACCACCGTGCCTGGCTAATTTTTTTATTTATTGTAGAGACAAGTTCTCGCCATGTCGCTCTGGCTGGTCTGAAACTTGTAGGTTCAGGCAGTTCCTGCCTCAGCCGCCCAAAGTGCTGTGATTACAGGCATGAGCCACCATGCCTAGCTTATTTTACCTATAATTTTAAGCTGAATTACTGTATCTGAGCTAGTTTCTAATTTTCTGATAACACATTGGATTTAAGCACTTATTTTTTTTCCTTTAAGCCAGATAATTAGAATTCTTTCATATATTTTACATACATACAACAGGCATACAGACAGACAGATCAAAGTAGACTTTATAATTGATAAGATTCTCTTTTCTCGCCCAGGTGCTGTGCCTCATGCCTGTAATTCCAGCACTTTGGGAGGCAGAGATGAGAGAATTAGGCACCTGAGTTCAGGGGTTTGAGACCAGCCTGAGCAACTTGGTGAGACTTCTTCTCTACAATAAATAAAAAATGAGCCTGGTACGGTGGAACACGCTTGTAGTTCTAGCTACTTGGAAGGGTGAGGCAAAACGACCTCCTGTGCCTGGCAGGTCAAGTCTTTGGTGGCCATGAGCGTGCCACTGCACTTCAGCCTGGGTGACAGAGTGAGACTCCAACTAAAAAAAAATATTAAATAAATGAAAATGATGACTAAAACTAAGTGGTTATAGATATACAGTTGGGAAAGAAAGTAAAGAAAGTAAATAAATTGGTTACATTATTTTTGGTTCTTTTTTTTTTTTTTGAGTTAGAGTCTCACTCTGTCGTCCAGGCTGAAGTGCAGTGGCATGCTCACAGCCACTGCAGCCTTGACCTGTGTGGCTTGGGTGATCCTTCTGCCTCAGCCTTCCAAATAGCTGGAACTGCAGGCATGCGCTGCCATGCCTGGCTCAATTTTTTATTTATTGTTGAGACAAGGTCTCACCAAGTTGCCCAGGCTGGTCTTGAACCACTGAGCTCAGGCAATCCTCTCTCCTCAGCCTCCCAAAGTGCTGGGATTCCGAGTGTGAGCCACTGCTCCTGGAAAATTTTTAATTTATTGTAGAGACAAGGTCTTACCATGTTGCCCTGGCTGTTCTCTAACTCCTGGATTCAGGCAATCCTCTTGCCTCTGCCCCCAAAGTACTGGGTTTGCAGGCTTGAGCCACCACTGCCAGGGCCTGACAGGCACTTTTAAATGCAGTTTTGTAGTAGCTATAGAGATAGTGTCAGGACTTCCAGGACTGTCTTATAAAATAGCTTATGTTATGAGAATTGCTGGCCCAATATAGAACAGAACAGGAGTTAATTACATGGGCTAGTTAATGAATTAGAAAAATTAACGAATTCATAGAAGACAAATAATTTTTATGACTTTGTTTGAAGTATTGCTGATTTCCTTTTTTCCAAAATTGAGAAAACTTTTGAACTATTCACAACTTTTGACACTTGAGTAACATATACTCTTTTTTTTTTTGGAGTCCGAGTCTCACTCTTTCACCCAAGCTGGAGTGCAGTGTCATGCTCCCGGCCACCGCAGCCTCGACCTGTTGAACTCAGGCAATCCTTCCACCTCAGCCTTCCAAGTAGCTGGAACCACAGACGCATACCACCATGCCCAGCTAATTTTTTGATTTATTGTAGAGAAGAGGTCTCGCCAAGTTGCCTGGGCTGGTCTCGAGCCCCCAGGGCTCAGGTAATCCTTTTACCTCAGCCTCACAAAGTGCTGGGATTATAGGCATCAACCACTGCTCCCGGCAAGTATACTCTCAGTGAGCAAAATTTGAAGCATATATTCTCTCTACTGGTTTCTCCAAAATTTGAAAAGTATATGTGAGTATTGATTCATGACAATATAATTAGTTCCTTAAATTCAATGAGTCTGTTTTCTTTTGTTACAGGATTTGATTGAAGACACGGGTTATTTTGCCAAGGCTTTGGTTGGAATGACATTTCAGAGCAGACTTCTTTGAGGAATTAAGATTAAGATCTATACGGAGCTGATAAAATTGCCTCAGAAAGGCTGGCCTGGTCCTTCTCAGGTCTACAAGGCTCCTGACCTGTGGCGAGTAAGGAAGTTTGCTCACTGACAGGCTCAGGAGCCCCAAGCTTCTTGTGATCTCAGAGGACTTCGCCCAGTTCATAACAGGTATTCTAGGCTCAAGTCCTTGGCTGGGCAGCTTGTTTTACAAATAAATTCATCCTAGTATATTTGTCTTTGGCAAAAACGGAGGCTAGAGAGAGAAAATTGTTTCCAAAGAAATTATAGTATACCTGTTATTGAATTCTTTTGCTTACTATTTTTGAATATTTGTTACTTTCTTTTTTCTTTACTTTTTCTTTATTTTTTGGGGGGGGTTGGAGTCTCTGTCACCCAGGCTGGAGTGCAGTGGCACGCTCCTGGCCTTTGCAGCCTCGACCTGCTGGCCTCCAGTAATCCTTCCGCCTCAGTCTTCTAAGTAGCCAGAACTATAGGCACCCGCTACCATGCCCAGCTAATTTTTGATGTATTGTAGAGACAAGGTCTCACCAAGTTGCCCGGGTGGGTCTTGAACCCACAGGCTCAGGCAGTTTACTCACCTCAGCCTCCCAAAATGCTGGAATGACAGGCTGAGCCACCGAGCCCAGCGAATATTTCTACAACTTGAACTGGATCCTGAATTCTTTTTTGGCTTAAGTCCATACAGTCCATGCTCCCTATGAATGAGCCCAGTATTGAGCGCCCCCTTGGAGGCATTGCTTATGTGCCCCCTGAGTATTCTTTATATCATGGGGTTGGACCTTCCTCTCCAAGGATGGGCCCATTGGCATCTGAACAGCCTAACGCAGAAGACTCCTGGTTATTAGGACATTTTGTGTCCTCTTGTCTCTATTCTCTATAAAGACATGGAGAAGAACCCTCCAGGGAGGATATCAGGATTCCTGGTGGCAAAGTCTTCCAGGCACACTGATCCTCAGCTATAGGTTTTGTGCCAATAGAGACCTTCAGGTTAATTGCCAAGGAAACTGCAAAGAGCCATAGGGCCCAGCAGACATCTCTCAATTCACTAGCCCAAGGTGTCCTGGACAATCAGGCCACTTTAGATTTCCTGTGGCTGAGCAGAGAGGCCGTCTGCACAGTGCCCCCTGCGGCCTGCTGAGCTCTCTCTCTGGATTCCTGGGGCCTGCCCAACTCCAGCATGGAGGGAAAGGACCTGAGGGAGACTGACCCCACAGTGCCCTCCCTGCCTGCCCAGAGCCTGCTGGCCTCATACAGCTAGCTCAGCAGGTGCCAGCCCAGCAGGTGCTGCGGATGTGCCTGGACCTCCTTGGGGACCCACTGTTCAGGGCAGTTTTCTGGGAGAAGTCCTCCAACTTTGTGCCTGGACTCCAGTGGGTTTTCTGGGAACCCAGGAGGGAACATCGCCTGCAGAGCTGGTCCTGGCAGCTGTCCTGAGGAGGGGGTCTCTGCCTCACGTGGGGATGGGCGTGGTGCTGGAGCTCCTTCCGCTCCCAGGCCCACTCCTAACTTATAACTGCTGGAATGACTTGCCTGTTGCCATGTAATTTGTTTATTGGAAATGCTAGTTATTAGTCATTTCCGTGACGAGGCAAATATACTTCTGTTTTCACAAACAACTACATGTGGGGTTTCGGGGGCCTTGTCCCACTGGGAAATCGCCACATTCAACACAGCCCATAGAGCAAAGCCCGTTCTAGGCAGACAAGACAGGGCATCCTATAAGCGAAGGTTCCAGGGCTGCTGGGAGCCAGCTCCTTGAGGGGGAGGAGGAGGGATGAAGGGAGGGGGTGAAGGGGGAGGGAAAAGGAAGGGTGAAAGGAGGGAGGGGCATACCGACCATGAAGGCCCCTGGGGATAGCGCTGCGGTGGGTGGTGAAGCGGGAGAAACTTTGCTTCCACAGATCCAGAAACATCCTCTGAGCCGCACTGGCAGCCTTGATTTCTGTCTGGATGAGGACCTTTGTCTATGAGGAGATCACGGAGCTTATGCAGGAAGAGGAAGAAAAGCATGGTGCCCCAATCTGTTGTGAGTTACGGCAGGGTCCCAGGGCTGGGTGAGGAGCAGGGGGGCATCCCTGGGAGGGAGTCCACGACTAACTTCCAGGTCCTGAAAGAAGAACTATCGGTTCCAGAGGCAGCTCTGGCCCCAGGCCCATCCAGACAAGTCCAGACTCCCACGTCCTCTGTCGGCCCCCGGACAGTTGGCCCTTCTGCACCCCTGTGCTGTTCCTTTAGGGACACCGCATCTCCCGGCTAAGCATGTGCATGAGATACCCGTTGTCCCCAGTGGTGGATGCTGGCATTCAGCCTTGCTGGACCATCGGGCAGGGATGTTCTGGGCCCTGTTTGGGAAACATATAGCTCTTCCCTCTGTAAATCTCAGCACTGAGGACCCAGCCGTGGCCTGGCCACACGGGCTCGTGTGCACTGGCATCTAGGGACAAGCTCTGGGCCCTCAGACCTCACGATACTCTGTGCCCTCCAGAGCGCTGGTTCCTGAACTGTGAGAGGGATGCGCTGGGGTGGGGGTGGGGGGCACAGGAGGAGGTGGCACTTTCCATAGATACTTGCCTGGGCTGTGCCCTAGAGACCTCTCCCATGTGTTGTGTCTCTGGGGCACCCCTGCCAGCTGAGTGGTCCCAGCCATGCAGGCAGCCACGAGGAAGGTCTGAGCTCCCCTGCTCCAAGAGTGGGAACAATTCAGGGGCCTGGAGCTGGAGGGGAGGGAGGGCCCGTGGTGGGCTGTGAGAGGTTGGCAGTCCTGCTGAGGTCTGAAATGAACAGTACACCCGGGCAGGACAGTGCCCTGTTTATGCTGCCTGCAAGGCCCTAGATGTCGGGGGAGAGAAGGGACTGTCAGGCAGCTGGGGGTCCGCATGAGCATCTGAGGGGGACAGAGGCACCTCTTCTGGGATGGGAGAGCCAGCAGACACAGTCAGTGGGCATCAGATAGGGAGAGAGCTTGAGGTCTGGAGCACGCAGGTGAGGGGCCTGTGGGTGTGCTTGGGGGCCAGGTCTTCTGGGAGCCCTGATGAAGCCTCCGATTCTCAGAGGCGCCTTTTGGGAGAAACAGCTAGGGGACCCTCCTCAGGGTCCTGCAGAAGCAGGACCTGGGCTCTACTCTCGTGCTACCGGGGACAGAAAAGAGGCTGGAAAGTATACCTGTGCTCTCCCACCCTCCAGGACTCCAGCACAGAGGTGAGATTCCATCCCCTGGGCATAGCCCTGTCCTGGTCTGGGCTCCCTCGGTGGTCCGTGCCAGCCTGGTGTCTGGGTCAGGGCCACACAGGCCAAGGGAGAGCAGATGTTGTGAGCCTCCCTGCAAGCCCGGATTGGCGTGCACTACCCAGGTGTCCCTTGCTAGACTCTCCAACCTCCCAGGTCTCTGGGCTGCAGGAGCTTTTCTGGACCACGGCATTAGGATTTGTTTTTTTTGAGTTGGGATTTCATTCTGTTGCCCAGGCGGGAGTGCAGTGGCATGCTGCCGCCTGGCCACCACAGCCTCAACCTGCTGGGCTCAGGTGATCCTTCTGCCTCAGCTTCCAAGTAGCCGGAACTACAGGCATGTGTTACCACACCCAGCTGGTTTTGGTTTTTTTGTTGTTTTTTTTTATTGTACAGCCGAGGTCTCACTGTTGCCCAGGCTAGTCTCCAACCCGTGGGCTCAGGCAATCCTCTCACCACAGCCTCCCAAAATGCTGGGATTATAGGCTTGAGCTACCGCACCCGGCCAGCGTTGGGATTTTCATGAGGTGTGTTACGCACACTTTAGACCTGGGGGTTCTCTCAGCTGGAATTCAGTCACAGCTGGGGTGGCCCAGAGGGTTGGGTTCAGTTAACTGTGGCTCAGTAAGCAGGAGTTTCTGGGCCTCCGCAGGAGCAGCATGGGTTTTTTCTAGTGAAACGGAGATACCAAGCCAGACTGCACAGGATTCCAATGGCTAAAGCTACACAGACATGAACTCACAGGCTGATATTCTGAAACACAAGGAGAAAGTGCCCTGGATGAAATTTCAGCAGAAACAACAATTAAAATCTTCAGAAAATGGACTTAGAGATGTCAAAGAACTAGGTATGATTTAAATTTTCAGAGAAATGAAGGATTGAATTGAAATACCAGACATCAGGGTCATTAGAACTAGGGGCTGGCAGGGCATGGTGGCTCAGCCTATATCCCAGCACTTTGGGAGGTTGAGGTCAATGAATTGCCTGAGCCTGCAATTTGGAGACCAGCCCAGGCAACTTGGTGAGACCTCGTCTTTACAATAAATAAAAGTTAGCTGGGTGTGATAGTTTGCACCTATAGTTCTGGCTACTTGGAAGGCTGAAGCGGAAGGATCACCTGACCCCAGCAGGTCGACACTAGGGTGGCCGTGAGCATGCCACTGCACTCCAGCCTGGGTGCCGGAGTGAGACTCCAACTCAAAAAAAAAA
>NW_007247446.1:28064-32480 GCF_000164805.1 Carlito syrichta
GTAGCCGCTCCCAGCCACCGCAGCCTCGACCTGCTGGGCTCTGGCGATCCTTCCACCTCAGCTTTCCAAGTAACTGGAACTACAGGTGTGTACTACCATATCCGGCTAATTTTTGATTTATTGTAGAGATGAGGTCTCACCAAGTTGCCCAGGCGGGTCTCGAACCCGCGGGCTCAGGCAGTCCACTCACCTTAGCCTCCCAAAGTGCAGGATTGCAGGCTGAACCACCGAGCCCAGCTAGACTTTGTGGTTTTGATGGCCTCTGTGCAAATGTCTGTCCTGCCAAGCTGCCTTCGCTGTGTGTCATTGCTTTGTTGGCTAAGTCCCCCTGTCTCCAGTGAGGACCTGTGACCAGGATGAGAGCTGTCATTGGAAAGAAAACAGCAGCAGCTATATGTGTTCCATACAGAAGAGAACTTTGTGCTGATCAGCTGTGGCTTCTGATGATCCAGGGATGCCCACACAGGAGCACCCGAGAGGCCAGTTCCAGCTGGGGAGATGGCATGCCCAAGCCTGGCCAGTAAGGAGAGCCCTCTGTCCACCAAAGATATGTTGAGCAGCTGGCCTGGGTCTGCAAGGCTCTTCTGGAGACATCTGCAGGTCTGTGACCTCCCCAGTGGTGGCCATATATGTCTGCTCTGGAAAGGCCTCAGAGGATGCTGCCGTCAGAATCTGTGTCCAGCATCCAGGGCAGCTTGTGTGTGTTGGACTCTCACTCTGTTGCCCAGGCTGGAGTGCAGTGGCATGCTCATGGCCACTGCAGCCTCAACCTGCTGGGCTCAGGAGATCCTTCTGCCTCAGCCTTCCAGGTAGCTGGGGCTACAGGCATGCACCACCCCTGCCCAACAGGCCTGAGCAAAGGCTCCGGTGAAAAAGGGGGCCCAGCAGCTCAGAACAGCAGGAGTGATGCTGGGGCCTGGGACTGGGTGACTGGCCCCCAGGCCAGGACTGGCCAATGGGCAGCTTGACTTGCAGTTTCTTCCACACACCTCCATACAGAGTCAGGGCTCTGTGGGCCCCAAACCCACTGGAGGCTGTCACCCACCCTGCCTGGAGATACAAGCCATCCTGTGTCCATTTGTCTCAGTAGAAATCATCCGGCTCTGGGGCTCTATTGACCTGGCATTCAGGATACATGTGTGGCTGCATCCTCATGCACCTGGGGTTGCCCCAGCCTGACGCTGGCCAACATCCACTGCAGAAACCTGGGGCAGAGACAAGAAGGGTCTAGGAAATGCCCCTGGAACAGGGTACTTCCAGGCTCTGAGCAGGGAGGAGGTTCAGGAACCTGGGACAGATCCACCTCAGCCCAGTCCCTCAGGACTTTGCCAAGACAGGCCCCAGCAGGGAGGGACCTGACCAGGCACCCCACAGCCAGGATACTTGTCCCCTTGACCCTTGGTCTCTGTATATTCGTTACTGTACCTGCGCCTCCAGTGTGGGGAAAATACCAGGAGGACCAGGGCTGCCCCAGCAAAGTCTCCGGTCTCAGCAGAGGCAGGGTCCCAGCCACACCTGCCCTCTTGCCACACTCCTGACGACCCTTCCTCCTGGGGGCCGACCCCTCCCCCTGGGCTGGGCTGAGGACTCAGACTGGGCACTGTCCTTGGCAGGGCCCTGGCCTAACCCTGCCAAGAGGGCGTGGGCCAAGCCTGTTTGGGGGCCTCACCCCCACTGCAGCCTGGCCGGGACCCCTGGGCTGGGAGAAGGTGCCACAGGAGGAAGGCCTGTGGTCGGCATAGGACCAGGAGTGTGGTGAGAAGGAACCTGGGTGGCCCTGACAGCTTTGGGGGTGGCATGGTTTGCCACCTGCCACCCAGGCTCAGGCAAGTGGACAGCAGGGCCAACAGCCTCGTGGTTGCCTCCAGGGCCTGGGGAGCCAGCGAGTGGGCGCCAAGGTTCACACAGGAGGAAGAGTTTGAGAACAGTCGCTCCTGGCCGGGTCCCAACAGCACTGCAGGTCGAAGAGCTGCCTTTCCACGAGGTTCCACCAGACATGGGGGTGGGGTGTTCCTCAGGTCCATGAGCTGAGGCACTGTCGGTCAGACCATGTCGGAATGGTTCCCGCCCAGCCGTGTGCACGGGCATCTGGACATTGGCAGGGGTCACTGGTGCAGCTGTCTGGCCATCTCTGTCCTGTAGCTTCCCAGGGGTCTGGACACACCGGGCTCAGCAGGTTCCATGTACCCTCCATGCCCATCGTCAGCAGGAATGGCTGGCTCCTCATGGCTCTGTCTCCTCTGGAGCTGCCAGGGAGGCCCCACAGAGGGGCAGCTCCAGGCCCAGCACCAAAGATGTTTGCTGAGCACTTTCTACCAGCCAGGCCCCAATGAACACACTAGATGACATTTCCACCCTTGGGAACATCTGCCCTAATGGGAGACAGAGGACAGAAGGGAAATGGACAAGCCCACAGCTTGTCCTAAGGGCTGGTGGAACAGCCATGCCTGAGGACAGAGGTGTGTGGCCGCCCCCTGCCCTGCACTCCAGTGGTCAGCCTTAGGTTCCCGACGAGGCCCACCCCTGGCTGGACATCGTGTTTGTGTCTGCAGCCCTAGGCTTGACGGAAGTGCCTGCATCAGGTGGGCCACTGGCCAATGTGTTGGGTGGCCCATTGCATCGAGTGGCCCTCCTGTCCCAGCATGAGGTGGAGACTGGGGCTGGACCTGGGGCTCATCCTGGGAAGCAGGCCAGACTAGGAGGCCCGAGGACAGCGCTGTGGAGCCAGGCTACCGGCTACTGGCTGCAGGCTGAGGGCTCCTCTCCTGGCCCCCCCGCTCCCGGGATCTGTCTGCTGTGTCTGTGGGGCCCAGGAGCCCACATGGTGTAGGGAGTGCCTCTTTGGGGCTGGGCCTGGAGCTGCCCCTCTGTGGGGCCTCCCTGCCCAGCTCCGGAGGAGACAGAGCCCTGAGGAGCCGGCCTTTCCTGCTGGTCCAGGTCCCACAAGTCCAAGCAGGGTAGGGCTTCCTGGAAGGATGTCACCTGGGCCCAGTAGCCTAATGGGACATCTGTCACACAGATGGCCGGGACCCTTAGGACAGATGGGCGCGTATAGGCAATGCCTTGTTTTTGTTTTTGTTTTTTTGAGTTGGAGTCTCACTCCATCACCCGGGCTGGAGTGCAGTGGCATGCTCACAGCCATTCCAACATCGACGTGCTGAGCTGAGGCGATCCTATTGCCTCAGCCTTCCAAGTAGCTGGAACGACAGGTGTGTGCTACCACGAGGCAATGGCTGTGCACAGCAGAGGAGCTTGGCGGGCAAGTCTCTCAGAACTGCCCATATGGCCAGGCGTAGTGGCTGATGCCTGCAATCCCAGGACTTTGGGAGGCTGAAGTGAGGGGATTGCCTGAGTCCGCGGGTTTGAGACCAGCCTGGGCAAGTTGACAAGCCCTCATCTCTACAATAAATCAAGAAATTAGCTGGGCATGGTGGTGCACACCTGTAGTTTCAGCTACTTGTAAGATTAAGGCAGAAGGATCGCCTGAGCCCAGCAGGTCAAGGCTGCAGAGGCAGTGAGTGTGCCACTGCACTGCAGCCTGGGCAACAGAGTGAGACTCCAACTCAAAATAAAAATTAAAAACAAAGTAAACTTCACTGTGTACCTACAAACCAGTGCTCCATGGTTTTGTCTTACTTGGGAAGTCGAGGGTATAAACTTTGACAAGTGGCCATGGATCTTGCAGTATTGAGTCCTGAAAAGCAAACACCTCTCTGAGGTACCATTCAGGCTGATCCCTGGCTAGGAGGTGCCCACTGTGGCCTCACACGACAATCCCAGAGAGTGACTCCTGATCTCTGGAGCCCCTGAGGTCCCAAACCTCAAAAACCCAAGAAAAAAGGCCCCTACACAGCCCAGGGCGGGAGTGAGGGGAGATCCCCAAAGGGTGGTTCTCTGCAGTCTTTTCCTGGCTCCCCAAAGTCCATCCTGCCCAAGGCTGCATTCTGGGACCTGGCCACACCCAGCAGGAGGCCCGGATGTTTGTGAATGAATGAATGAAGTGAGCTGACAACACACTGCACTTGTAAGAAGAGAGTATCTGTTTGGGTGAAACACAAATAGCAGAATCAACCCTCCCCCATTCCCCACTTCTGCTGGCCAGGTCTGTGCACCAGAGGACATAGCCGTGAGGGCTGGGCAGGCACAGGAGTGGACCCTGAGGGGACCCCAAGCCACCTCCCTCCCAGCCTGCTCCCAGGGGACCCTTCCAGTCACCATTCCAGGTGGGCCCGACACAGTGTTTGAGGCCTGAGGATCCCAGAGCTTGGCGACACTCCATCCCCGAAAGCTCCCTGAGTTTTGAAACCACCATGAGACCAGAGCAGCTGCGGTCTGGGTAGGCTGCCAGGACTCCGCCCACCCACACCCCTGCAGGGGGGTTGGGGCTTCCCAGAGATCTGGAGCCCCGCCCCCGCA